>NC_035442.2:7392712-7692712 GCF_002127325.2 Helianthus annuus | reverse complement strand
CCGGAAGAACCAAAATTTTGGTTGGATCGACCCATATTACGTCAGAATTCCAATATAGAACTAGTATGGTTTATTTATTTATTTATTTATTTATTTATTTTGTTTTATGTGATGATTAGGAGAAAATATAGATGTGTAAGAGTTTAATCGTTTTATATTTTTTTTATTTTTTTGTTGTTCTAGACTTGTAGTTAAATGATTTTGTTGTTTTATTTATAGCTTTGCTTGTTTAAATGATTAGTTACAAGTAATCAACATTTAATATTAGGGCTTGAATGTTTAAAAATATAATTGAAAGTTATGGCCTATGGTTGAACATGATTGTTTATTTTGTTTAAGTATTTAGTGTTGTTTTATGAAGTTATGGAGCAAACTATATGTGTTAGGAACAATGAGTAAGAATGTAATGAACTTATGCCGTGTTTAGTATCTTTAGATGATATTTTGGATATATTTAAAAAAAAACCCTGTAGGGCACAATTTTAAATACGTTTGTAGTTTGTAATTTGTAATAACGTTTGACATGTTTTGATGATTTATAAATTTTAATTAGATGTTCTTTTGTCTTACATGATCCGACTCGACCCACTATGAACCGATATTTTTATACAGCTAGAGTCCTAAAATCTTTGAAAATATTCCGCACCCCCAGGAAAAATTTTCTGGGTCCGCCACTGGATAAAAGTGGTTTTCATTTGAACCATACCCTAAAACTATGTATATATGAAATGGGGACCGCTAAAATGAAAACCACCGCCAGTTGTAAGAACTGCGCGAACCACTTTTTAGCCATTGGATCAAGATGATGGAAGGATGAGATTAAAAGTATTTAAAAATAATATAAAGTAGTTTTTGTCTTATTATGTCTTTAATATTTTAATTGAAAAGGGAATTTAAGTAAAATTATTTTTTTTGTCTTTTTATATATATTATATTTAATTGCCTTTTTGTCCTATTCATTAATTACTTTTTATTACTTTTATTTTTTAAACATAATTTCTTTATTAAAAACATTTTTAAATTCAGTTTTTTTTAAAAGATTTTTATACTTTTTACAATTTAAGTTTTACGTTAAACTTTTTACGCTTTACGTTTTTTTGACGTGCCGTTTTTAACGCCGTTTTTTAACGCACCGTTTTTTACGCGGCGTTTTTCTAACGCGGAGTTTTTTTAAGACGTCGTTTTTTCTAAATCTGCGTTTTTTTAACGCGTCGTTTTTCCGAAGTTTTTTAACGCGCCGTTTTTCCGAAGTTTTTTAACGCGCCTTTTTTACGCGTTTTTACGAGCCGTTTTCTCAAGCGTCGTTTTTTTAAAACGCGCCGTTTCTCCACGTTTTTTAACGCGCCGATTTTTTACACGCCGTCTTAAACGCGCCGTTTTTTTCACTTTTTTTGACGCGCCTCTTTTGTACACTTTTTACGTTTTACGTTAAAAATTTTAAACTTTTTACGTTTTACGTAAAAGTTTTTACGTTTTACGTTAAAATTTTTACGTTTTACGTTAAACTTTTTACGTTTTGCGTTTTACGTAAAACTTTTTACGTTTTACGTTTTACGTTTTACGTTAAAAAGTTTACGTTTTACGTTTTACGTTTTAAAAACTTTACGTTTTACGGTTTACGTTAAAAAGTTTACGTTGAACGTTTTACTTTAAAAAATTACGTTTTACGTTTAAAAACTTTACGTTTTACGTTGTACGTTAAAAAATTTACGTTTTACATTTTACGTTTTACGTTTATATGTTTTACGCCAAAAAAATTACAGGTTAAAAAAAACTTTTTACGCCAAACAAAAAACTTTTTACGGGTTTTACCAAGCTGTCTCAGATAAGATGAAAACTTATCATCATGGACGACTGAAAAAAAAAAACAAAAACTAAACAACAAGAACCAAAAAACCATCCGTGGGTCTAGAAAAAAAACGGGTTTTGGCTCAAAGTTTCCGCTAATCATGGCTGCAAAATGTGGGGTTGCAGGTTCAAAAACCTACCCTCTGCCATCATTGCCACGCCATCGTCATCAATTGTCGGAAAAAATGTTTTTCGTTCTATCACTACCAACTCAACCCCACTCGAAAGGTTTCGAATCTATAACATTCCAGTAAACAAACAAATTAAACTCAAATTAACTATCTAGAACACAGCGGGGACAATCAGAAAAATCAACCGCAAAAATCAAAATTCATCTACTAACCTCAGTTCACCGGGGCATCATCGGTGATAAAAAAGTCACCTCCGCCTCCGCCGGCACCACCGGAGATGAAACAAAGATCACCGGACACTGTCGGCGCCCTCGGGACCACCGACATCGGGACCACTGGCACAAATGTTCAACATCCGTGTGCAGCTAATTCGGATCTTAAACTCGGAATAGATTCGTAAATCTCAAAACAGTGAACAAACAGAACAGTTAACACCAAACAGAACAATGAACACCAAACAAAACAATGAACACCTTGAACCGATGACCACCGGCACCGTCTCCCCACCAACCACCTGCCCCACCACCGGCTTCCGAACACACCACCTGCCCCACCACCTTCTCCCCACAAACCACCGGTCACCCACCTCTGCCACACACCACCAAAAAACCCCCCACCACCACCAACCCTAACGCCACTACCACCAACACCGTCGCCCACCTCTACCCCACACCACCACCATCACCGATCTCTGCCTACCACCACCACCAGATTTCCGGTGGTGAACAAGGAGAGAGAGATCTGAGAAAACATCTGAATTCCGGTAAGTGAGCAAGGAGAGAGAGGGATCTGATCGGCGGTTGAGAGAGAATGAAAAATGAACAGAGCAAAGACGGGGGTGGGGCTGTGGCGGATGAGAGCGGCGATGGGGTTTCTGTGGTGGAGGAGACGGTGGGTGACCGAGAGCTTAAAAGGAAGTTGCAGGTTTGATTTTGAATAAGGGGTTCAACCACCACTCTTCTCTCTCATGAAGATGAAGGTGGAGTTTTGAAAAAATGAAGAAGACATAGGTTTTTAAAAAGGAAGAGAGAGAGATTGTGAGCATTAAATAAAGAGAGAGAGTGTATGAATTAAATGAAGAGAGAGTGTGAGATTAGACATTTGGGGTAAATGACCAAACTACCATTTTCGTTGGCAAAATATGATTGGTGGAGAGTGTTCTCATGGTTCTTACAACTGGAGGTGGTTTTCATTTTAGCGGCTCCCTATATGAAATTATAATAAATAATTAAAATTTATATATATAAAATTTCTAGGAATTGAAGTCATATTTTATAAATAAATATTTAAAAACATGACTCAAATTAATATTTACCTTTTTCCTCATGACAAAGTTTACACACTTAGGGTCTGTTTGGTATGGGGTAATGGAATAGACGAAGGAATGGAATGGAAGAGATAATGGAATGGACGGGGGAATGCAATGGATCATTACAATTCCATTTCTTGTTTGGTTACCATGTGTGAATGGAATGAATTATTATTGTGTATTGTTCGGTAGGCAAGAAAAACGGAGTAATAAAATCAGCGGTGAGTGGTGGTGGTGGTGGTGGTCGGTGGTGGTGATTGTGGGTGATTATAGGTGGCGGTGGTGGGTGTCGGCGACGGCGATGGGTGGTGGTGGTGGTGGCGAGTGGCGATGCGACGGTAACGACGAGTGGTGGTGGCAGCAAGGTGGTCGTTAGTGGTGGGTGGCAGCAGTGGTTGCGGTTGGTGGCGGCGATGACGGTTGGTGGTGGTGGTGGTGGCGTCGACGATGGCGGTGGGCGGCGGCGGCGAGTGGCGTTGGCGGTTGGTCGCAGCTGTGGGTGATAACGGTGGCGAGTGGGTGGTGGCGGTGGCGGTGGCTGTCGGGGTAAGGTGGTGGCGGGTGGCGGCGGTGGCTGTCGGGGTGAGGTGGTGGCGGGTGGCGGCGATGGCGTCGGTGGTGGTGGTGGGTTGTGACGAAGGTTGTGGTGTTGTTGATCAATGGTGCAGGAGGGGATGGAATGGAAAAAAAACATAGGAGGTGGAAGGAATGATTTTGAGGGAATGGAATGCTTTTTGTAATGGGTGATTCAATTCCATTGACAAACCAAACATCCTTTTCTTCATTCTCTCGTAATCATCCATTCCATTCCATCTCTCATTCCTGCATACCAAATACTACCTTAAAATTATTTTCCAACAATTCCCCACCTATATCTATTTGAAAAACATACAATAAAAATATCATTCTCACAATTATTATTTTGTAATAAATGTTATTTAACATTTAATAATTATTATTATTACGACATGAACTTCGCTACATAAATACCTAACCGAACCTTCGCTTTCCAACCAAACCTGAGGTCCGGGTTCCGTCGTCCTCGACCTTTTTACATTTTCTTCTCATTTTAAAGCCACTTTCTCAGGTCGATTCATGTCTCGTTATTTTCTATAATACTATTTAACAACAACTAACCCTAATCTTCATCAATTTTCTGCTCAATTCTTCATCTTCTTCACTTGATCGCACCGGTTTTCTTCAATTGCACGCAATCGTATTGCCGATTGAACTTCAATTTCACTTCAATTGCGTTTTTACGGTATTTGAGTTGAAATTCACGAGTTAGGTATCGTAATTCGGAAGTATTTCGATGTTTCTAGCAGCAGAGTGTACGGAATTTCGTAAGTTTTTTGTTTATAAGTTGAGTATTACTGTCTTTGTTATTCGTTTTCGTTGAATTTTGCTAACTTGCGCGGTGAGTTTTGCTAATTTTCGCCGTGTGGCTTGCAATGCAGGATTTGATGAATATATATGGAATTGATTATGATTATGATTTAGTTGATATTTTGATTGTAATTTAGATTTGATTGATACTATATATCATTAATTAATTAATTAATTATGATTTTGTTTATGAATTTGTAGAGATTATCAAAAGGAAGAACGTTGATTCAGCTTTATAATCTCGAGTTTTGATTCGATTATGGCGCAGAATTGGGAAGCTGATAAGATGTATGCATCGTTTCGGTTTTGTGTTTTTGTTATTTATTTTAAGCTGTTACTCATACATGAAGTTTTGCTAGTGATTTTGGTTGTTAAATCCTATGAACTTGTTTTGTTGATCAGGACATTGTCTATGTAGTTAATATCCCGATATATCAACCGATATATCACTCGGTTATCGGTCACCTGCCGAGATAGCAGTACAAAATATTGGTCAGAATATCCGTACCGATAATATCAGCGATATTGTCCGGTATTGTCCGATATTTGACCAATATAGGACCGATATTTGATCGATAAATCACCGATTTCCCGATATCAGTACTATTCTTCTTATTTCTACCGTTCATTTTTCTTCTTATTGCTGCTATTAGTGGTTTAAGTCATAATTGTTAGTTGTTAGTGTTAAAGTTTAGTGTTTTAAGTCTTAGTCAGTTCTTATTGTTAGTGTTAAATTGCTATATATATAAATTTAGCATGATATTAAAATTACCGATATCCCACCGCGATAACCGATATCTCAAATATCGGTCCTTGACCGATATCCAATATTTTACCGCATTAACTACTTAGGACATTGTATATTTTTAACATCATTAGACTAAATTCTAGTTCATATATAGCTTAGTTTCGTGATCTTAACTTCGGTGAATTCGGAAGCTTTTACTTGGTTTATGTTCTTTTTGACTGTTCAAGGGATATGTTATTATCTCCATTTTTCCTCATCGTACGATTGGATTATTTCCGATTCTGTAACTTTAGACTAGTAGTTTTCTGATGTAGGAGCGTATATCACGGTTGAATTATAAATGTCATTATTTAGTATTTATCTTTTACTATTTGTTATATCCCTTGGGTTTTTAAATACTATAAGTAGGGTTGAGTTGAAAACGTTTTAGTAGTTGATTGTTTATGAATAAACCTTTGAGGTTTTCGTTATCTTTTTGAATCTTTGAGTAACTTGGCCATTTGATTGTGTCAATTCACATTAGATTCTTTTGTAGGTCCAAGTGTTTGGCTTTTAGTTGTGTTTTAGATGTTAGTGTATCTGCCAATTTTGTACTAACAAGGAGTGATATCTTATCGATTATGAATTTGAGAACCAACATTTGTTTGGAACGTCGAAATGTCGAATTTAGGCTATCTAGCTTCTTTTGGGTTGGAGAGCACTATTACTATCGTAATTGCGACACGGATCATATATCATATGTTAGAACACTTTGCACACAGGCTTCGACAGCATTTTTGTCGAAATGTGATCAAAAGCTTAACAATAACCTTCATGAACACCCATTCCGAATTATTTGAAAAAAATATTGTTTGTTCATGTCACTACTAGAAAACCTGATATGCTTCCTACGCCATTTTCCGTCGGGAATGCGCAGGAAACAGTCGTTTCCGACGGATTTCCCAAGTGCCTGATAGAAATGTACTATATTTGGGATAAAAAGTTATTGATCTTGTCAATATATGGTAATTTTTGTTTGATTTAGCTTTTACCGTATTCCTTTTTGCTAGGCTGGATGTTTACATCCATGATTATTTGTTGAAACGGAAGATGCACACATCTGCAAAAGCTTTCATGACTGAAGGAAAGGTTGCTACCGATCCTGTAGGTATGTTGTTCTCATTGCTAAATATGTGCATCCGATATAGATCTACATTATGCCAAATTTGGTCGATAGTCTCCGAAATTGGTTTATTCTTTATATACATGATGCATGCAATGTAAAATATATCATATTAGTTGCGTATTAATTTCACAGCTATCGACGCTCCTGGTGGATTTCTGTTGGAATGGTGGTCTGTCTTCTGGGATATATTTATTGCAAGGACAAACGATAAACATTCTGAGGCTGCTGCATCATATATAGGGGTCTCTCTCTCTCTGTTATTTTTTGTTGGTTTTAACTAGGGGTGAGCAGAAAACCGAACCGTAACCAAAATAACCGAACCGAAACAAAACCCGACAGTTTGGTTTTCGGATTTTTAATAACCGAAAATTTCGGTTCTTTTTTCAGATAACCATTTTCAATAACTGAAAAAACTGAACCGAACCGATAAGTTAAAAGAGTAGGCCCAATCCATATATTTTTATATTTAAGTTTAAGTTGTTTTAGTGTTTAACCCATGCTCGTATAAATTATTAATTTTATTCTTGAATGTTTAGTATTTATAATAAAAAGAGTTAATTGCTCGGATGGTCCCCGGGGTTTAACGTTTTTTTCACGTTTAGTCCCCATCTTTTGAAAATAGCAGGTATGCTCCCTATGGTTTGTTATTTTGTTACTCGGATAGTCCCCTGAGTAGATGTCCGTTAGTTTGGAAATAGCAGGTATGCTCCCTATGGTTTGCATTTTGTTACTCGGATAGTCCCCTAAGTAAATGTCAGGGGACTATCTGAGTAACAAAATGACAAACCATGGGGAGCATACCTGCTATTTTCGAAAGGTGGGGACTAAACGTGAAAAAATGTGAAACCACAGGGACCATCCGGGCAATTAACTCGAATAAAAACATTAACGTGTTTATCTATAATTGAAATGATGTATCTATTGCCTATAAGAAATAACAATTTTTTATATAAAAATTAAATGATCTTCAAAGTGTTATAAAAGAAAATGTCGTATTAAAAACTTTGGAGAAACATAAAATAGATTAGAAGGTTAGGTTTCTGTGAACAATATTAATTAAAAAGGTTAAAAATAATAACTTTATTGTAAGCATCTAAGAAATATTCTTAAATTTTGGATTATACTTTTTATTTTTGAATCTTACGTAATTCTGTTCCAAAAAACCGAAACCGAACGGTTTTCAAAAAGCGAAAACCTAACATTTCGGTTACGGTTCTACCAGAAAACCGAACCGAACCGTGCACACCCCTAGTTTTAACTTTTACATTGTCACTACTCACTTGTGAGTTATTACCCTTAATATGATTTTAATTTTTGTTCTTTTTTTCTTTTTGAAATCAATGCCAGACGCAACAAATGAAAGCGAAAGAGCATCAACAACAGATGCAAATGCAGCAGATGCATTTAATGCAGCAAAGAAACGCTCACCTACAAAGGAGGGATCCTAATCATCTGCCACTTGGCGGCAATGTAAACGCTATGAATACCGACGGAATGATGGGAAAGCCATCTGTTAGTACAATAGGTGTGAAAATGCAAGATGAACCCATGAAACAGTCTCAATCTATGGTTTCAGACACCCTTTTAAAGTCAACCACTAATCATCAAGGGTATATCGACAGCCATCTGTTAGTTTACCTGCATAGGATGATTGGATCTTCATGTTTCTGTTTTTTTTTTTGTTGTTGATTCAGCCTGTTGATACCTGGAAATACTCCAAATGCGTCTTCAACTCT
The DNA here is from genome assembly GCF_002127325.2 of Helianthus annuus. Taxonomy (NCBI): domain Eukaryota; kingdom Viridiplantae; phylum Streptophyta; class Magnoliopsida; order Asterales; family Asteraceae; genus Helianthus; species Helianthus annuus. The sequence continues at coordinate 7,684,389 of NC_035442.2, read as the reverse complement.
ACCGCAAATTCAAGGGAGGCCTCAGTTGAATACGGTATATGTCTTATGTATTCTGAATCCTCCTTTATACGTTTTGCTTATTCTACATGTTCCGTTTTTTTTGGCTCATGAGCTTCTACAAATCATAGGAAATTAAACAAGAAGTTAACATGGATAGCACACAGAAATCGTTGCCTACAAATCCTTCATCGATTTATGGACAGGCAATTTTGCAGTCAAAGTCTGGACTTGGTGGTGGTGGTAAATTTTCTGCACACACATAAAATTACTGCAAGTTAATTAGTTATTCACATCTATCTGGATGTATGGTTCTGGGAAATCTTATAAATAGATGCAGCAATTTTCATACGTTTAGTTATGAATAGGTTGTTTCGGGTTGTGTTTTTAGCTTGAACGGGTTGGAAGTCCCCCAAAAATTAATGTTAGTTAATATGACCCCCCAAAATCGGTTATTTAAAGATTTATAATATTATTGTCGAGTAAAATGTCATTTTCGTCCCTGAGGTTTGGCCACTTTTGCGACTTTCGTCTGAAGGTTTGTTTTTTCGTATCTGGATCCAAAAGGTTTGAAATCTTGCGATTTTCATCCGACTCGTTAACTCCATCCATTTTTTAACGTTAAATGAGGGGCATTTCTGTCTTTTAGACATTTTTTACTAAAATAAAAAAACACTATAAGAATCAAGATCCACCTATGTTGACTTTCTCCCCACCCAAACCCTTTAATCATCACAAAAATGTCTAAAAAGACGAAAATACCCCTGACTCAACGTTAAAAAATGGATGGATTTAACGAGTTGGATGATAATGGCAAGATTTCAAACCTTTTGGATCCAGATGCGAAAAAACAAACCTTTGGACGAAAGTCGCAAAACTAGCCAAACCTCTGGGACGAAAATGGCATTTTACTCTTTATAATATTATTGTAATAACATTTTTTTGTTGTAATAATTATGAACACATTCATCATTTATAATTTATATATATATTGGACAAAAAAGTGTTAGCAAGTCAATCCAACCCCGAACTTTTCGCTCAGTAGTGTTATGTATGTACGTTTCGTATAGAATTTTTTAGGTATATACGTTTTCGACCCCCCGGTTTTATAATTTTTTTTACATATATAGAATTTTTAGGTCCGGTGACTTTCGACCCCCTGGTGGAAATTTTCAAGCTTCGCCACTGACTGGCACATCTCAACCTTGCTAAAAAATGACTGATTTCAACCCAGACCTGTTTTGACTTTTGACCTGTTAAGACTTAAGACGTTTATTCTGATTGTTATTTCTTAATTTCGGATGAATGATTGTGAACAAACAACAATCAACAGCATAAAAACTCAACTCTTTATTCTATGATATAAATGGATTTTTATTTTTATTATCTCCATCCCCATCATTTCAGGATTGAATCAAGGTGTTACTGCTCTTCCATTAAAGGGTTGGCCTCTAACTGTAAGACAACATGGTTTTTGTTTCTTCTGTGTTATGTTATAATTTGATTTTAAGGTATTTTGATGATTGGTGTAAATGTGCTTCACAGGGTATCGACAATTTACGGCCCAATATGGGTTTGCAAGTACAAAAGCCCAATATGCAGAATCAAAATCAGTTCTATTTGGCATCACAGCAGCAACATGCCTTGACACAAGCCCAGGCCCAAGGTAATCTAGGAGCTTCACCAAATTATGGGCTTGTTGGATTGCCTAGAGGCAATCTAAGTATGAAAGATGGTCAAACCACAAGAAATGATGGATCCCCTGGTCAAATGAATTCACCCCAGGTTAAGATTTTCTATTTATGATCTATATTATATTATATTATATATACATTATATTATATTATATATACATACAAAGAGAAGTTACGTCTACAGAACTTTCCTTTTATTGGTTGATTTTTTTTTTACTTTTTTTTGGTGTCATTTTGTCTTTGTTGGTGTACCTTCATCTCTCAACTTTCAACATTAATACTTACAACCCCTCAACTTTCTAAAGAGACTCTGTAATGCGGTTTTACGTGCTAATTATTATATACTTGTCTATATTAATTCAAGTTGATTAATGTTTCGGCGTGAACTTTTTAGAAATGAGTCGGGTCAAATATAATACGATTTCGTGCTTATTTTCATGTATGTTTTCTGTTGGTTTACGTTTTTTTTTATAGAAATGAGACGGGTGAAATATCATAGTTATTAAAGGCACTAGGCGCACTCAACGCGCATAGGCCTCGCCTGGGGCCTAGGCGCAAAAAAGCGAGGGCTTGAGAAAAATAAAGCGCTCAACGAAAAAAAATTAAAAATATTTTATGTATTAGAAAATTAACATTATTCTTCAAATAAAATAAACTAAAGATATTATATATTATTTACCAAAAGTTATAAAATATTTAGTACCAAAAGTTATAAAATATTAGTGTATCGGCGTAGAAAAGTAGTTTTCATTAGTGTATCGCCGTATAAAAGCTATAAAAATATTTTATGTATTAGAAAATTAACATTATTCTTCAAATAACATTATTCTTCATCTATTTAGTACCAAAAGTTATAAAATATTAGTGTATCGGCGTAGAAAAGTAGTTTTCATTAGATAAAAGTAGTAATCAAGGTGGAATTTTGTCAGAATTTAGAGAATTTGGCTGGAAACTCTCCGGATCTAGGAGTCTCGTCGGAATTTGCGCCTAAACCATTACCTGAAGACTTAAAGCGCAATTGCCTTGACTTAAGGCGCAATTGTCTCGCCTCGCCTGGAAATTGGGCCTAGGCGCAAAAGGCGATGGCTTTTAACAACTATGTGAAATATAATACGTTTTCATGCTTATTTTTATGTACGTTTTCAGTGTGTCTACGTTTTGAAATAAATTTTGTTTGAATATGAGTAGGGTCAAGTATAATGCGTTTTCATTAGACGGTATAAATTCGAGTTACTTTACGTTTCGACACCGTCGTACCATTCTTTAACTTAAAAAAACATTGTTTTCTTATGTGCTTATTTTTACGCACGTGTCGGTATATATTAAAGCTGGTTTAGGTTTCGACGTAAATTTCTTTCGCAAATAAGTCAGGTCAAATATAATACGTTTTCAGTTGGTCTACTTTTTGACGTAAATTTTGTTCAAAAACGAGTTGGGTCAAAACTCAAATATAATATGTTTTCATTAGACGGTATAAATTCGAGTTACTTTACGTTTTGATGCTGCCGCAACACAATCATAAATGAACATGCTTCAGTTAGTGCTGTGTCGAGAATAAATAAAGATGGATATTTTGTATAACAGACAAAGATGCCTCAAATGCAACAATCAACGTCTCAACAGCAGGACCAGCTGCAGCAACAGGTTATGCTTATAGATAAATTCTAATTACAAAATTGATAAAGTCTGGTTTTATTTTTTATATTTTTTGATGTTTTATATTTTTTTTTTCAAGCAGACTAACAGAAAAAGAAAACAACATTCTTCTTCTGGGCCCGCCAATAGTACCGGCACCGGGAATACAGCTGGTCCATCACCAAGCTCCCCAGCATCAACATATACACCCGGTGATGGAATAACCACCGCTAGCAGCCTGCAGCATGTGAACAGTGTACCAAAAAGCATGATGATATATGGTTCAGAGGGGACCGGTGGGCTTGCGTCGTCAACTAACCAGCTGGTATGGTTGTCAAATGGGGTGGGCCGGGTTGGGTTGATTCGCTAACACTTATTTGTCCATTTATACCTTCTTAATATATAAAGAATATGCCAATTATATTTAGAAAAAAAGGGCAAATATCATAAAAAAAAACACTCTACTTTTTTGTTTTTCCAACACAAGTCACTCCACAATTTTTTGTATATAGAAAACACTATACTTTCTGTTTTTTCTCGCAAAAGTCACTCAACAATTTTTTACATATAAAAGTCATTCCACATGTCAATTTGGAACAAATTTGTGATTTTTTTTTTGTTTTAAATTTTAAATAACCTGCAATAAAGTTTTTTTAATAAATTCCATCTTTGCCCCACATATTACATTTTTTTTTTGTTTTAAATTTTAAATAACCTTCAATAAAGTTTTTCTTTAATAAATTCCTTCTTTGCACCAAATATTACAAAACCATTGCACATCAGTGAAGCCAACTTTTATTTACAATATTCAACTTTTTAACTCAAAGCCGAATAAGGTGTAAATGATTTAAAAGAGGATACACTTACATATAATATTTAAACTTAAAACTTTTAAATTCAGAAAATATTGATTATTGTAAAAACCATAGTTAGTTATATTGATCTGTTTGATTTACGAAGGTCGAAACAAATCAATTTCATCTTCAAATTTTAGATAAATTTTTATATGTTCTAACAATATAATTTACAACTGGTGCAAGAAAATAAAGACTGTTAACGTAGAATTTGGAACTTAGCGCGTGTCTGCACACGTGTTTTTTTTTGTGTCATACGTAATACGTTGCTTATATAATTTTCTATTCTTAAAAAAGGAAAATTGGTATTTAATAAACCAACCTTTGCCCAGTTGGTAAATAATAATCCAACCTACAGAATTGGTATATAATAATTCTACCTATCAATATGTTGGTACTCAATGAACCTCCGTTAGTTTTTTTTAACTGAAGTTAGTTTTTAAGTTTTATTTATTACACAAACAGTCCCTGTAGTTGTAATTTACTAGTTTTAACTATGAGTTAATAGCCAAAATGGTCCCTGAGGTTAATAGCCACAGCACCGCCACCGCCACCACCACCACCACCACCACCACCGCCGCCACCACCACCGCCACAGCACCGCCACCATCACCACCACCACCACCACCACCACCGCCACCACCACCACCACCACCACCACCATCGCCGCCACCACCACCACCACCATCGCCACAGCACCGCCACCACCACCACCGCACCGCCACCACCACCATCTCTGACTTTGATCATCGACGCCTAAGGGGTTTGAATTCAGATGCAGCAACAGACGATGACTGACCAAAAACATCACAGATCCAACAAAGTATAGTGTTTTTTATGTGCAAAAAATTGTACTTGTAGAGTGACTTTTATGAGAAAACAACTGAAAGTATTAGTGTTTTTTATGATATATGCCCTTGGAAAAACACAATGTTTACAATGAATCAATGATAATCTGAATCATTAAAAAACAACCATTTAGGATGACATTGAGCATTTTGGGGACGTTACTCTGGATGATAATGTGGAATCTTTTCTGCAACAAGAAGGAGGAAACGAAAGAGAACTTTATGGTACTATGAAGCAGACGCGTACGGAGCACAAGACAGAGACTTCTAAAGGTATTTAACTAATCTCATCTGATTTACAAATCGAAATTTCTAATCATGCCCGGTTATAACTAATATGTTTTATAACAGGTTTTTCTTTTGCGGAAGTTGGTTGTATACGCACCGGAAAGAAAGTCTTGTGCTGTCATTTTTCTTCCGATGGGAAGCTGCTTGCTAGTGCTGGCCATGACAAAAAGGTAAACTGCAATATAATTTGTATGTGTGTGTGTATATATATATGACATTAAGTGAAGTTTAATTATTAGTTGCTATTTACAGGCAGTTTTGTGGAATATGGATACCTTGCAAACCGAGAGCACACCCGAAGAACACCAATATTTAATTACTGATATTCGGTTCAGACCAAAATCAACTCAGTTTGGAACTGCGTCTCTTGATCAATCTGTACGAATATGGGATGCAGCTAATGTAAGATATCTTTCTTTATACGAATATGGAACATTAACTGAATCAACGCAATCATAGCTGAAATGGGTTGAAATTGCCACATCAGTTTCGATGGTTTTACTCATCGTTATTAAAGGCGTTAGACGCACCCAAGGCGCATAGGCCTCGCCTGGGGCCTAGGCGCAAGGCGCAAAAAAGCGTGGGCCTGAGGAAAAAAAAGCGCACAGCAAAAAAAATTAAAATATTTTTGTATGAATAGAAAATTAATACTATTCTTCAAATAAAATAAACTAAAGCTATTATATAACATTTAATACTGTCTATTTAGAACCAAAATTTATAAAATGCTAGTTTATTAGTGTAGATAAGTAGTTTCATTAGATAAAAGTAGAAATCTAGCTGTAATCTTGCCGGAATTTAGAGAATTTGGCCGGAATCTGCGCATGAACCATCACATGGAGAATTAAAGCGCAATTGCCTTGACTTAAGGCGCAATTACCTCGCCTCGCTAAGAAATTGGGCCTAGGCGCAAGAGGCGATGGCTTTTAACAACTATGGTTTTACTAATGGGTTACGTACTCTGTTTCAGCCAAGCTATTGTCTGCATGCACATACTACACACACTTCACATGTTATGTCACTAGATTTTCATCCCAAGAAGACGGATCTCTTTTGCTTCTGTGATAATGAAAATGAAATTCGCTACTGGAATATCAACCCCTTCCAGTGCACTCGTGTTTCTAAGGTTGGTCACACATATCTATATCTATTTTGAACTGTAAATTTTCCCATATGAGGTTTTATATTGAAGCACATTTATGTTTCTGAGTGTAGCAGGGTGGTAGTGCACAAGTAAGATTCCAGCCCGTAAGCGGACAATTACTTGCAGCTGCATCAGATAAAATTGTATCCATCTTTGATGTTGAGAGTGATAGACAAACTCATTCCTTTCAGGTATATGTTCCAAGTTAAATATTATGCCTGGTTTTATGTATATATGCCCCAGTCTAGGGCCGCAAACGAACCGAACAAACACGAACAAGACCTTGTTTGTGTTCACTTGTTAAGAAAATATATTTGTTCACGAACACTTACCACACTTACCGAACAATTGTTCGTGATCGTTTGTTGAGGACCTGAACGTGTTCGTGTTTGTTTGTTAATTTTTGGCAACGAACGCAAACGAACATTCGTAAACACAAACTAATGTTCATGAACACAAATGGAAACAAACGAACACAAACAAGCGTTCTTGAACGTAATATGTAATACACTGATACATATTAAATATTTTATTTTTTCGGAATTTTGAAGTACTTAAATAAAATATAAAACTAAAAACACTAATGAACTAGTTTTTCAGAATTTTGAAGTACTTAAATAAAATATAAAACGAACGTTCATAAATGCATGGACATGGCCTCTGTTCATGTTTGTTCATTTAACTAAACGAACGGAATTTCTTGTCCGTGTGCGTTCGTTTAATAAACGAACGAACACAAACGAACTTCCAGCCGAACTGTTCGCCAACCGCTCGGTTCATTTGCAGCCCTATGTCCCACTTACTTGTGAATGAGTCAATTTTGGTTGTGTTTAATGGGTCAGATGGGTCAAAATCAGAATGTAGCTATAACTAGAACCGATCAAATGGTCTATCTTAAATGTGCACAATCGTCCAACTCAAATCAAGTAAAAGATTTTGGATTATTATTCCATAAATATTGTTTCCTTCAATTAAAAAATTAACACTTTAAAAAAATCTAAAAAATGGTGACAAAGGTGTTTGTGGGTTGATCCTACCTGGCACATCTTGTTGCTTCTAGTTTTACATTTCGAGGATATATTAAATTTTAATACAAAATTTGACCCTTTACTGGGTTCTCAGGAGCATATGGGAAATGTTAATTACCTATGTTGGAACTCGAATGGGGATTATTTGGCTTCGGTAAGCAAAGACAGTGTGAGAGTGTGGTCAGTCGGGTCCGGAGAGTGCATTCATGAGCTCAGTTCCAACGGAAACCAGTTCTATTCTTGTGTTTTCCATCCAAGTTATCCTGCTCTTTTAGTCGTCGGTGGAATGCGAGTAAGTAGTTCTTTTTATTAAATATTTTTAAGTATGTTTTTGACGAACCATCGTGTTTTTTTTCTTCTTTCTGGTAATTCTTTGAATGTGTGACGACTAGTCTTTGGAGCTATGGAACATGGCTGAAAACAAGAGCATGACGGTTGCAGCTCATGACGACATAATTGCTGCTTTGGCACAGTCTTCTGTTACAGGAATGGTTGCCTCAGCGAGCCACGACAGTTCTATTAAGTTATGGAAATAATCATATATAATATATATATGATATACCATAACATGAAGGTATGAAATATTAAGCCTTATAAGATGGATATGGTTATACGAGTGTAGCTGATCGATATTATCGACTACAATATATACATATATATATATATATGGTCTTGGCGTCAAAGTTGTTAGGAGTAGATTTTGTCTCCGGTCAAATGTACTTGTCACCGTGATCTACCGAGTTAACTCATGATCAGGTTATAATATTTGATAGTTTTTCTTTTTCGTTGGATACATGGTGTTTATGTTTTACTTTAAAGTGCGACCCTTTTTAGTTTTTACTAACACGACACCTTTTTATTCACTCCCAATCCCATCATTCACGGAATATTGTGGGATAATGTTGTTGATTATAAAAGAGTTACAATACAAGGTTAATGAAGCATAAATAAATAAAAGAAGCATGATATGGATCAGAATCGTGTTTATTGTCACTTAACAATAACTCTAGCAACATCGAAATTCCTTAGCAAAACTCATTCAAAATCTCGGTTGTTGCTAATAATTGGTATTTCAGCAACAACTTAATTACTGTTTGATTGTATAAGTTGTTGCTGATGCACACTTGCCAATGATGCACATTTAGGGGCTGTTTGGTAACTTTTGTGCAAGTAAGTGCTGAGCCAGTAAGAGGTCTGATCGAGTAAGCGATTTTGAACCATAGGGGTGAGCAAAATAACCGTCATAACCGATAACCGAAAAGACCCAAGCTAAGTCCTAACAGTAATAACACCCCTATTTATTTCAAAATTTTCTTGGTTAATTAACCGAAAATAACCGAAACTGAACCATAACCGATTATCCGTAACCGATGTTTGGTTATGGACTTATGGTTAAGAAAATGTCCTAACTGTAGTTAGAGGTTATGGTTAATGGTAAAAACCGAACCAAACCGACCCATGCACACCCCTACTGAACCAATAAGAGTACGACATGTGGTGGTTGGTGGGGGAGGAAGTGGTGGTGGGTCGAGCAGGTGTTGTGTGAGTGGTTGGGTGAGGGTTATGAACACGGGTGAAGGGACAAGGTGGGTAAAATTTTTATGTAACATTAGTTTGAAACTTAAAGGTAAAAGACTTTATGCCTCATTAAGAGGTGTCCCGGTGAAACAAACACACTTAATGCTTACTTATTCAGAGGTAGCCTCTTAATGAAGTCATTAAAAGGCTTCCAAACAGTCCTCTTACTACTGTTTTTTTTTGAAAGGCCAACTTCATTCACAAGGCATGATCGAAAACCCGGGTAGCCAAAGACACTACACAAACCAACTTACATAAATTAGTTACACCAATCCTGCAAGCTAACACCTATATATTTAGATCAATTCTTAAACCAAAGAAAACTAAGCGCTATTATGTTTATCATGATCTCTTCAACCTTCACATCTTTATTAGCAAACCTTTTGTCGTTCCTTGCAATCCATATACACCAACATGCCACTATCACAATACCTTGAATCGTCATCTTCTTTGCCTCGCTGCTACCTACATCCTCATAGAAACTCAAAATATCCTTAATGGAGAAGGTGTAAAGCGGACCCATCCTATGCCACGATCCGATACTTTGCCAAAACACAAGTGCGAATAGACAACCAGTGAAAAGATGAAGCACCAATTCGGCCCCAATGTCACAGAATACACACATCTGATACCGTTGGTACTGGTTCAAAGCAATTTAATGCTTTAATTGGGAGTCTAAGCAATACCTCACTTGTGCGGGCTCGAAAATTTTGGCCCATCAACCATGTCAAGGAATTACCTCCAAAACTCTTCCATTTTCTAACGCTCAATACAAGTATTTTTGTTATTTTGAAAAAAAGTAATTAAAGTTCTCGTTTGTTACACGGCTTGTATAAAGAAAATACTTCTTATAATTGGAATTACATTCCATGATCTTAAAGGACGACAATTATGGGCCATACAATATCACATATCCACATAAGAGATGCGTCCGTCGAGTTAGTTTTCGATGAAAACATCTTTACAGAGCTGCGTGATAAGGACATACATTTTTGGTTTCGGTATGATCTTACGGAAGATCTACCCTACCTTAAGAAGTTAAGACTCGGAATATTTTTTTTTTATGTTTTTATTATTTTTTATATATAACTAACGACATATATTAACTTGTTAAGTAAACATGTAATTGGATTTAAGGCTTAAAAGAAAAAAGATTGAAAGGAAACGGATTAGTAATTTAGAAACGCGATGTGTGCTAATCTTTTGTGATCATCCCCAGGTGTATGGTTGTAAGCGTTCCAGGTTTTGACATTTGTTTTAGTTTTGATTCATGACTAATTGCGTTTGAACATTTGAAGTTTTTATTAATTATTTTACATTTGTATTGAATCCATGAATTGTCGAGTGAGTTATGAAATTTGACTTTTTGGAATAAAAATGTGCAATTATGCTTTAGAGTAGGGTTCGCACGGAAAGTGTGTTTTTCCTAGAAAGTCTAGGAAGCGATCTGGTCCATCCGATTGGTGTGTTTAAGGGTTGAGATTAAATCAATGGCAATCTTGTAATATTTGAGTTTAATTAATTGATTGTTTTAAATGAGTAGGGGCAATTTTGTCAATGGCCGTGTTTTAAATCAATTAGATAACCGCCTAGTTCCTAAATTCAAGCGATTTTCCCTCTCTCTCTCTCTCCAAACCCATCTTGGAAACCCCAATCCCTACAAAAAATAACTATAATCATGGAAGAAGATAACTTTAGAAACGATGGAGAGCACCGAATCAAATTAAAACACTTTTCCATCTCCACCATCTCCGAGTTCATCATCACCATTCAAATATTGTTCTTATCATCTCCGTTTTCTTGACGATGTGTTTTAACAGCAGGCAAATTAATACAGTTGTGTTTTAGCAGCAAGCAGATTCATACAGTTGTGTTTTAGCATTCAGATTCATACAGATGTGTTTTAATAGCAAACAGATTCATACAGTTGTGTTTTAACAGCAAGCAGATTCATACAGTTGTGTTTTAGCATTCAGCTTCATACAGTTGTATTTTAGCATCCAGATTCATACAGATGTGTTTTAACAGCAAGCAGATTCATACAGATGTGTTTTAGCATTCAGATTCATACAGTTGTGTTTTAGCATCCAGATTCATACAGATGTGTTTTAACAGCAAGCAGATTCATACAAATGTGTTTTAACAGCAAGCAGATTCATACAGTTGTGTTTTAGCATTCAGATTCATACAGTTGTGTTTTAACAGCAAACAAATTCATGCAGTTGTGTTTTAACAGCAAGCAGATTCATACACTTGTGTTTTAGCATTCAGATTCATACAGTTGTGTTTTAACAGCAATCAGATTAATACAGTTGTGTTTTAGCGTTCAGATTCATACAGTTGTGTTTTAACAGCAATCAGATTCATACCCTGTGTTTTACCATCTTTATATTGTGGGATCTATAAAAAAATTGGCTTTAGCCCTGTAAACTGTTAAAACACAGCAACAAGAACATGCTGATAAATTCCAGTAATCTTCTGAACAATGGAATAGCGATGTAATGTGACATGGAATTTTAGTTAATGAACACATTGACTTCCAGATTTGAATTGGAAAATAATAAAAATTCCGAAAATCATGGAATTTTAGTTAATGAAGATACATTCCAAAAATAAAATTAAAATGTGAAATTACATGATAGCCCTTCTACTTAAAATCCCTCAATGACACATGTCCAATTCTTATTCCTTCCTAGACTTTCTAGGAAAAATAGACTTTCCACCCAACTCCTACTCTTATGCTTTAATATAGATAAATGTTTACATGTTCTAGGTAACGAAGTGCATTTTTGTCCGTTCTTTGTAACGTTGACAGCTATCGGCACCTAAACCTTGTAACACTAAATCCGTTAATAACCAGGTGTGATTAAATTGATTCTAAAACATGTAGGAACCCTAAGCCTTGCAATTTCAAACCCGAGTGTGATTGTTTTCCTATATTATTGTTTTCAACCAAATTAAAAATAGTTACTTTACCAAACATTTCAAAAGACAAAATTTAATCATAGCAAACTTCATAATTATTTTGTACATTTTTTGTAAATAGTTTAGACAATGAAACAACTAGTGTGATACTGACCACATGCTCTTCGTGGATACAATACCTCACTTACCCTAGCTACTAGGTTAATTAGGTTTTTGACTGATCGGGACAACCTGATCTGTCGTAGGGCTATTTTCAGCGGTTAGCAATGATTTCCAAGGGGCAGACTAGGACATTGGTTTCACTGCTAAGTTGGTTACAACACACTTTGAGTATATGCTATATCAGGTGAGTTTTAGGGCCCCAATTTTATACGTGTTTTATCAAATGCTTTGGGGAAAATCATGTTTTGTCACATACGCACATGAACACGGTTTTGATGCGAATTATCTGAATTGTACATCTTACACATGGAAAATCCCTGCAAGCACAAGTGATCAACAATTTGACCGGTGAATATTGTAAATAGTACTATTTGGCCCGACAAGCCTAAACCGTGTGGTCGGATGCTACACAATACTATGCAAGTCATGATGCAAGTCATGTATGGCAGTGACACTAACTATAAAAAAATATATAACTATTTTATGTGTAATCCGCTCAACTCTAGAAAAACGTTGTACCTTTTAATCTTTTCAACTATGTAATTTTGTCATCTCTAGTTCAAGAAACAAGACAAATGCACAAAATGTATCGAGTAGCGATGTTTCATTTATTTATTAATTATTCTCATATAAAGCGAAACGAAATACCAAGTGTTAACATCAAATCCTCAGAACACGGACATTACATTTAACATATAAGTTAAATATTAATTCTTGTAGAATTCCATGATCCAAAATGCAAAGACCCCACAAATGATTTCCATGGAAGTGAATCCAGCCTCTATGGCCAAGATGTTGTATTCTTTTGCAAGTCGCTCTTTGCCTCCAGGGTGGGCAATCAACATTATCATATCCGCATTAATGGCGGTCTTAGAAACTTCATCACTATAGCTAATATCGCTTTCAGGGTCAGGAATTATCGCCTCCACCACCACCACCTTACCGCCCTCTGGTAATGCCGCCCAACAATTCTTTAGAAGCTTGAGGCAGTAACCATCACCCCAGTCATGAAGTATCCACTATAAGAAAGAAAAATCAAAACAATTATTCAACAAAATTGTTGTATAAACAAATATTATGTTAAAAAAGTTGATGAACCAACCTTCATGAAAATTACATCCCCTTTAGGAACACTTTGGAACATATCTCCTCCGACATGCTCCACACCTAGTCAAGAACATCAAGCAATTATCATTAGATTAGAGTCTTGGTCCATATCTGGTTTGGTCGGTTTTAGATCCAAACAATTTGCTTTTCATAGTTTGGTGGTTTAACGGTTCAGTCAAGTTTGAAACTTGGAACAGATTGTTTAATTATTTATAATATTTTTTCACTTATGAAATATGTAGTTATGTATATGCATTATACTTAAACCATCTTTATAATTTTACTAGTTATCACACTACTAATCATTTCAACCCACTCTTGCTCGCCAGTTTGATTTGTCATTTCTCGAAAATTGTAATCAGCGGTCTATGAAAAGGAATATATATACCTGGGTAAGGAGGTGCATCCTTAATAACATGGGGTAGGTCAAAGTTGATCCCCTTAATATTAGGGTACTTGGAAACAATAAGCTCAAGGTTAGCACCTAAACCACCACCTACATCAATCAGTTCTTTGACCCCTTCAAAACCCTTGTACTTTTCAAGAATCATTTTCATTACTATTCTTGTTCTGTCATGCATGCACCTGTTGAAGACCTCATTGAATCTATTGTCTTTAGCAGCATACTCAAATGCATCCACCCCATGAGCCTTGTTAAATGGGACCCCTCCTTCAATAATTGCATCTTTCAGATGGTACCTGCCCAGGCAAAATAGTATGTATGGTGTCATAAATTTGATGGTTCAAAGTTTTGGTTTATTTCCTAATGATCACAAAGGACCGATTACAATGAATAAATAGCGAAGAAAAGGCCTACAATCAAGGAACAAAATAAGGAAGGGAGAATAATAAGGAAACGGTAAAAAGGAAATAACAAGAGATAGGATCAATTCTCAAAACTCCCCCTCAAGTTGGAGCATGTATGTTACGAACGCCCAACTTGTTAATCAAGAATTGCAAGTGCTTCGATCCAAGGCCTTTCGTTAAGAGGTCTGCCAACTGCATGGAAGTGGAAATGGTCAATGGTTCAATATCACGAGACTCCACCCGTTCGCGAACAAAAAAGCAATCCATTGCAACATGTTTAGTGCGCTCATGGAAGACCGGGTTATCTGCAATGTGATAGGCAGCCTGGTTATCATAAAATAAAGGTGTGGGCTGCCGAGGAGGAAAACCGAGCTCAGTCAAGAGCCATCGAACCCACAAGATTTCACTAACAGTCGAACCCATAGAGCGATATTCAGCTTCAGCAGAGTAGATGACCGGGAAACAACCAATTGTTTCTTCGTCTTCCAAGAGACATGAGCACCGCCCAAGAGGAGAACATAACCCGTTCGAGACCTCTGAGTGTAGGGGCACCCAAGCCAGTCGGAGTCACAATAAGCAGTAATGGTATAATCACCCTGTTTTGGTAACAAAATACCCTGACCCAGTGAACCTTTTAAGTAGCGAAGGACACGGTGGACCGCATCTAACTGGGGTTGACGAGGGTCCGATACAAATTGACTTAGAATGTTGACCGCATATGTAATGCCAGGTCTCGTTGCTTGAAGATATAACAATCGACCAACAATTCGTTGGTAATGGCCTCCGTCAACTTAAGGATGCTCCTTTGCTTGATCAAGTTTAAGGTTTTGTTCAACAGGAAACCGACTGGGTTTGTAACCCTATAGGCCACTATCGTGAAGGATATCTAGAATATACTTTCGTTGGTTTAAGATAAGACCCTCTTTGGTCCGAGAAACCTCGATGCCAAGGAAATATTTAAGAGTGCCAAGATCTTTGATGTTGAATCGGTCATTAAGCTCCGTTTTGGTAGCTTGCATTTGGTCTATTGCATTGCCAACCATGACGACATCATCGACATAGATAAGAATAGCAATGAAATTCGTGCCACGCCTTTGAATGAAAAGAGAGTGGTCAACCTTTGAAGGTTGAAAACCAATATTAACCAGCACAACGGTAATTTTGTGATACCAATTTCTTGACGCTTGTTTTAAGCCATATAGGGACTTACTCAAATGACAAACCCTAGTATCTCCTTCCTTGACAAAACCTTGAGGTATCTTCATGTAGACCTCCTCATCAAGGTCACCATGGAGAAAGGCGTTATTGACGTCAAGTTGGTGTATGGCGCAATTTTGTTTCACAGCAAGGGCAAGAAGAATTTGAACGGTAACAAGATTGGCAACCGGGGCAAAGGTAGCATGATAATCAACACCTTCCATTTGAATGAATCCCTTTGCAACAAGGCGAGCTTTATAACGTTCGACATCACCGTTTGGCTTGTATTTGATTTTATATATCCACTTGGAGTCAATCGCATGCTTGCCTTCGGGTAATTCTTCAAGATTCCATGTGCCATTCCTTTCAAGAGCTTGAATTTCTTGCTTCATTGCTTCTTTCCACCTGTCACTTTTAATTGCTTGATGGAAAAATTTTGGCTCATCGTTGGCATCAATGGCCGCTAGGAAAGCTTTGTGAGAATTGGAGAATTCTTTGTAGGAAATAAAATTAGTTTAGGATATACCTGTGAGGAATCTTGATCGAGGGTGGTGCGAGTATGGTCAACCGAAGGGGGAAGACGAACTTCATAATCATTGAGATGATTTGGTTGTGATCGAGATCAGGCATTGTAGTAACAGGTGGATCCGACAAAGGATTAATGGGATGAAGTTGGGTTTCAGGTTGAGAAGTGATGTTATTCGGTTGTGGAACATGTTGGGCTTCGGGCTCATGGTTGTCAAAGGCAACATCTTGTGGTGGTCCAGATTCATCAATGGGCTCATTAGTTTAAGGTGGGCCAATTTCCTCATTGGGAGTGGGCCGTGATGTTTCCGTGTTATCATGGACCTCAAACAAATCACTTTCATCAGGATTAACTTGGTGATCCTTGAAAGAGAAGTGAGTTTCATGGAATCTAACATCCCTAGAAACTACAATTTTCTTGCTTTCTATATCCGATATTTTATAACCCTTGGTCCCTGGTGGATAACATAAAAACACCCCATGTCTCCCCTTTTCTTCGAACTTATCTCCTCCAGTATCAGTGTTTCGAAAATATGCCAAGCATCCAAAAAGTTTCATGACATCGTAATCAGGATTTTAGTTGAAAACAAGTTCGTATGGGATTTGGTTTTGGATGGCTTGAGAGGGTAACCTATTGATTATATAAACGGCCGTTAAGACACATTCGCCCCAAAAACGCTTGGGAAGGTTAGCTTCGAATCGAAGGGCACGCGCGGTCTCAAGGATGTGTCGGTGTTTTCTCTCAACAACACCATTCTGCTATGGAGTGTGGGGACACGTAGTTTCATGCAAAATTCCCATGTCACCATAGAATTTAAGCATGTCATTAGAAGGGAAGTCGCCCCCATTTTCACTTCTAATCCGCTTAACGATTTTCCCAAATTGGGTTTTAATCATGTTGCAGAAATTAATAAGATAAGTTGAGGCCTCATGCTTAAATTTCAACAAAAAAACCCAAACAGATCGAGTAAAATCATCAACAACCGTTAAAAAATATCTTGCACCGGAAAAGGAAGGAATACGATACTTTCCCCAAACATCACAATGCAATAATTCAAAATACTCATCTGTTTTTATTTCAATGTTTTCATAAGGAAGTCTAGTGTGTTTGGCTTTGGAAGAAGAATCACAAAATTTATTAAGCGAAGAATTTTGAACAAAATCTAAAAAATTGAGTTTTTCACCAAAAGTCTGTCCCAATCTATCTTCTATGCCAAATGTGAACGGATGTCATCAAAGCTTTCCTCTTGACTTCAAACGTCCCCATTCGGTATAGACCATCTTTGCAGTCACCCGCACCAATCAAGCTCCTCGATTGGAGTTTCTGCATGACACAAAAATCAGGAAAGAAGGTTATGGCAGCTTGCAAATCCCGACTCAGTCGGCTGACTTATAAAAGATTGCTAGTAAAATTAGTTATATGAAGAACTCCTTTTATTTTAGTCCCTCCTGGTAGCATACATTCTCCCTTTCCTTTAACGGGTATGGGTTGTCCATTTGGGATCACAGCCGTCTTCTCATTAAGGGTTTTGACATTTTTTTTTTCCAAAAATTCAATGTTGTGGGTAATGTGTTGAGTAGAACCAGAATCAATTACCCACTCATGACTTTCTTTTGCTTTACTTGCCATGCAAGCCATGCGTTTTGTGTCTCCATTTGTGGTCTTACCGTTTTCTGCAAAAAAATTTAGGAAGGTGTTATATTGATCTTTAGTCAAACCTGGTATAGGGCCTTCGGTACTGTCAACACATGTTGCCTTCGGTTTTGCTTCATCACGTCTCTTATTTCCCGACCACCATTCCGGGTACCCAACAAGCTTGAAACAACCATCACGATTGTGCCCATTCCTCCCGCAATAGGTGCAATGCTCAGCAGTGTCCGTACGTTTATCAGCAAGGCCGGTCCGTTTGTCTTCTTTTGGAACGGGCTGCTTGTCACGTTTAGAACCTGGATTATTGTCACTTTTTGAAGGTATGAAGGCCTTGAAAGCGGCTGATTTATTGTGCGTGACCTTGTCAGCGACAATGGCCCTATGTTTTTCATCTTCAGAGACAAGTCGATACGCATTACCAAGAGTAGGTGTGGGAGACATGGCAAGGATTTGGTCCTAATGACAGAAAAATTGTTATCAAGTCCCATAAGGAACTCATAGAGTTGTTCCTTATCTCTGACATCGATCATCTTCTTCGCTAAGCCACAATTGCAGCCGAGGCATGTGCACTGTAGGATGGAAAGAGCCGACTGCATCTCATCCCATATGCCGCGAAGCTTTGTGTAATAGGCTAAAACAGAGGTTTCGTTTTGTTGCATGTTGTTTAGCGTTTGCTTCAACTCGTATGCCCTAGGGGCACTTTCTTTTCCGAACCGTTCAGCAAGATCAGTTCAGCAAGATCAGTCCTGATCTTAGTGGCAGTAGTTGCGTATTTCACACTGTTTCTGATTTCTCTTTCCATAGCCGTCGTGAGCCAACCTTTCACCATGGCATCACAAGCGAAGCTTGACCCTAATGACCGGGGGGTCGAAAACGTATATACCAGGGGGTCGAAAACATATATACCCAAAAATTTCTATACGAAAACTACATATATAACACTACTGATGGTTCCATCAATGAAACCAACCGTAGCCGGGCGCCCCCTCCCGCCCCTTCTATACTTCGCCCATGGCATCCAGGCCATGTAGTCGGGTTCGTTTTTTTCTGTGGTTTCTTGATGGTTCCATCAATGAAACCAATCAGAATAGTTGTTGTCGGTGAGGACATCATTTACATGCATTTGTTTTGGGTTATCTGAGGGATGGATGTATAGAGGAGATGTGGTGGAATCATTGTTCGGAGTCTTGTTGGCGACACCGGAACTATCGTCGCTGGCCATGAGTAGAGGCAGATTATGGTGGGTGTATTAGGTTAGGGTTTGCTCTGATACCATCATAAAATGGTTCAAAGTTTTGGTATATTTTCTGATGATCACAAAGGACCGATTACAATGAATAAATAGCTAAGAAAAGGCCTACAATCAAGGAACAAAATAAGGAAGGGAGAAGAATAAAGAAACGATAAAAAGGAAATAACAAGAGATAGGATCAATTCTCAATATGGTGATTATTTTAAACCAGGACTAAGTTGTGCTTGATTAGTACCCGCTTTCTTCAAACTGAGAATGTCTTTTTTGAGGGGAAATTGGGTTAATTTCAAAAGTATTCATTGATAAAGGGATAAATAAGTAAAATATTTATAAAAATTGTAACATCCCAAAATTAGGGTATGTTCAACTACTTCTCTATGAAGGATTATATTTGTATAATGAATTGATTGTTTAATAGGAATAACTTATTCCAAAACTTTGTTAAAGAAAATCTATACGGGTTAACTTTGTTTGCCAAGTTAATTGTGTTAAATAATTAATACTACTGTAGAGAATTCTCTAACACCAAATACATAGTGGAAACTTTGTATTTTAATCGGGAATAATAGAATAAAAATGGTTTGTTGTGGTTTAAAATTTAAAGCTTATTTAACGTGGAAGGGTTCCAAGGGAACATTACGGTGGTTAACTAGTTTGCTCCATGACCAAAATGTTAAGAGTTCAAATCGTGTATTTGTGTACTTGTCTCCAAAATGATAGAATAAAGTGAGTTCAAAACCCATGACATCTTTCTCCGTTTTTCTATGGTCGATGAACACATGAGGAACAAGGGGAGTAAAAGAGTGGCTATCAAACGAATTTGGGCAGAAATGAGATCGTATTTAATGAGTTCTTAAATTGCATGTTGAAGCTTGATCAAGTTTAGGTGTTAAGGAAGGTAAAGGTTACCTCTATAACCTTAATTGGGTATAATGATCAATGTAGTGAAATAAGGATGAAAATCAGAAAAGTTTTTATATCGTAACTTATAATTTCTAGGAAAATTAGATTCAAATAATCTCAAGTAATACCTTTTGGCCGACAACAGTCTCAACTAACGAAATGTTATGGACAGTACCAACTTTTAACTTATTTTCTCCCAACAAGCTTTTTCTAGTTAATGTCTAACCTCGTTAGTTTTTTTTGCTGATGTGGACTGCTTATATGGTAAAAAATATCAATGTTTTGATGATATGGACTGTTTATATGGAAAAGTCAAACTTTTAATGACGTGGACCACTTATGTGGAAGTGTTTTGATGATGTGGACTGCTTATGTGGTAGTCCACGCCAGGAAAGAAAAACTAACTAGGTTAGACCTTAGTTAGAAAAAAATTGTTGGGAGAAAATAGATCAAAAGCAATAAAACACCCAATAATTAATAGTTGAGATTATTTAAATCCAATTTTCCTAGTTTCTATCCATTTAGACTTCTAAAAAGGTTTGTTTTGATTCAAACAACTTTTAATTTCCAAACATGTTTGACCCTTCAGTTTGTCACCTCCGTTTTGAACTATCTATAAAACTATATTGGTATGGTGATAGCTAGTTTTTATAACTAACCAACAATTAACAAGTACTTTATCGTTGATAAAGAGAAGGGATGAAGCATGCGACGTCCCGTCTTGTCTTCGGACATAGTTATAGGACAAGGCTGTCATGCCATATAAGTTCTTAGAACCTCCATGTTCATCCTTTACTACGGTTGACGTGACAACCGAGTGGCTAGCGAGAAACCGAAGAATTCGTTCAATTAACACTGGGGTCTCCTGGGTTTGTCTAGGAAGACTAGAAGCAAGATCAAAAGAAGAGAAGTTGCCACCAGGAGTCTTTGCCATGATCTCAAAGAGATCGAGTTCTATGGCGGTTTTAATGACCATAGGAAGAAGTATTCCCACGGTTATTTGATTCACTCTTAATAGCTCTTGCTCTTCTTCAGACATCTTGTAAGAGTCCATGATTGAACCAAATGATATGGTGAACCTTAGACCTTAGTTTGTTTTGAGATGTATTATATAGAGAGAGAGTATATGCGTGTAGACAAACCACTCAAAACATTATGTTGTTGAAAGAATGATAATATTGGATTACACATTATTATTAAGCTATAGTATTCATATTCATCCTGTGAAAAAAGTTCAAGTCTAAACACTATTAAAAAATAAACACATCGCAACAGCAAAGAAGTTTATAAAATATCATATCTTAAAGGTTGTAAAAGGAAAAAAACCGTAAAAAACCAAAACCTTTGTAAGGCTCAGAGCAAGTTGAAACAACCTATACCGATGATGGCATCGATTTGTTATGTCACGTTAACCGCAACTTATGATGTCCCAAAAATACTCTTCTTTGAATACAACTTCATTTTCAATATAGCCCCATATTTAGTTTTTTAAATAATGTTAACAAATGCAATAAAGTTATTAAAGAAAAAAACAAATTAAATAAAAATTAAATGAGTTAAAGACGTATGTTATTATTATTATTATTATTATTATTAAAAGCATAATAAGTGAAGTTGAAACTTTGAAATATAAAAATTAAAATAGCTGTTCATGGTCCACGAGTTTTAATATATACGAGTTTTAAGGACATGCATGTAGTGGCGGGACCGTTAACCTAACAAGAAATAGACGTGAAAACGTTGAACCATGCACGCACGTTACAGCGTATTTACTCGCCATATTTAGATCGACACATAAAACGTTATTGTATAAGAGAATAACTAAGTCACACACATATAGGTTGAATGATAAGTAATATGTGTGTGACATCAGAAAGTCGTATTACAAAAACGAAATTTTAAAAAGTCGTATTTAACATCAACAGAAAGTCATAAAAACGAATACTGATAAAGGTACCGTTGTTACAAAAGTTGTATGACGTATAAAGTTGTGTTTACAACGATCGAAAATCATATAAACAAATACCACTAACGATTCCGATAACACCTATACCAGTTCTGATGACACTGATGTTGTTTGGTCACCATAGTTATATTTTGAATATAAGTTCGTTTTCAATAAAATTTATATCAGAGACAAGTAGACAAATAAATTTATGTGCTCAAAGTGGAAAAGAAAAACCTTGGTGGCGAAATTAGAAAAACCAAAACATTATGAAAAACATTGATGTCCAAATTAAGAAAATCAAAACTTCAGTATTCTTTCAAGTAAAACCAAATAAAACGTTATGAAAAACCTTGATGGACATGTCCAAATTAGGAAAAACCAAACCTTATTACTATTTTTAAAGTGAAAATAAATCCTTGGTAGAGATATCGGTACCGAATTTCTCAAACCAACTCGATTTTCGGTATCTATTCGGTACCGACATTTAGTGTTTTCGGTATCGGTCTGGTATGGTTCGGTTTTTAAAATAATAGTTACATAGTAATAATTTCCCCTCTCCTGTAATTAGATGATGGGTCAAGTGTCACCAATTCCTCATCCATAATCATGAAGTATTTAATTTGAAATTATTTTTAAGGTGATTGTGGATTGAAACTAGCTGTGTAACGGCTTCAGATGAATTATTATAAACTAACAGTTAAACACAGAGGTGTTAGGTTGATATATATAATATTGCACCGTGTCAGTTGAGTTAACTCCCAATATTTATTGTTGTGGGAAAAAAGTTGTTTATGGTAAACCTTAAACAAGATGGTTATTAGTCGTGTTCATGGCCAAACTTTTTGGAGTAAAGTATACGAATACGATAGTCTCTGTGCTTGATTAAAAATTAGGATTTGGTTTCTAGATTTTTAAAAGTGCACAAATGATTTTTTTGTTTACACTTTGTAAATCAGTTAGTTCTAAACTTTTGCCAAAAGTATATGGATGGTCCATATGGTTTGCACTTTGTAACGTATTTAGTCCTTAACTTGGACCTGCTGAACATGGCCGAACCTAAGGGTGGACGGGAAGGACCACCGGCCAGGGCCCGATATTTCAAGGGCATGTTATTTTTTAAAAAAATTGATACGTATAAGTAAAAACAATTGATACGTATATGTAAAAAAAAATTAATAGGGTATACTCATACAAACACCAAATAGGCCCACTTACAAAACTATTTTTATGATTTAGATTAGTTATTAGTCTATTGGCATTAGGTTTAGACCTTTAGTGAGCTCAATATCTAATTTCGTTAACACCTAATGGCATGTTTTTTCGAGCTCGAACATGGTACACGAATTCTCAGGGCCGACCCTGCTGCTGAAACCTTTAGGTTTGTTAGTGGGATACTAAATGCATTACAAAATGAAAACCACTAGGACAATCCGTATATCTTTAAAAAGATAGGGACCAAATCCAAAATTTTGGTTAACCATTTGGTTGTGGAAAAGTAAATGGTCAATCGGCTTATAAAGGCTCGGACCAGGTTAGTCGGTCTGGTTTACAGTTTAGACGAAAAGGCCAACCGTCAAAACTGGACAGACTGGCAATGCTTAGAAAAAGTATTTTCAAATACCTATTAGTAGGGTTGTCAAGATTATCTTTGTGTGTGATTGATTGTGTAATTTATCTTTTATCTTTATCAGGTGTCAAGTTTCTTATAAAGAAGAGTAAACTTTTTATCTTTATCAGGTGTCAAGTTTCTTATAAAGAAGAGTAAACTGTCATTTTGGTCCCTGTGTTTTGGGCACTTTTGCTACTTTAGTCTAAATCACAAACTTTTTAAATTTGGGTCTCTGTGGTTTCACTTTTATTGCCATTTTAGTCCAAAATTCAAAAAACCTCTTATTTGACTTTTGAAAGCTGGCTATCTTGTCTTTTTGTTCGGGGGCAATTTTTTCCATCTTAATTTATTATAACATTTTAATAACTAAATTAATTATACATAATTCATTTAATCCCAATATAAAAAGCAGATTATATTCCCCCAATTAATCATGATCTTCCCCAAAAAAAACCTTACCCTCAAAATCGCCACACATCATCTTCCCAAAAAAAAACCCATAATCCCACAACAGTCTTCTTCATCTTCTCCCCTGCAGTGCAGTCGGAGGCGTTGGAAGATAGTTATAAATGGAAATCTGTGGAATCAAATCCTATGGAAGAATTTCATGAATTTGATGTAATGGAAGGTCCTGAGGATGCTTTAGATGAATTTGACTCGCATAATGGTGAATATGAAATTAAACATCTAGCAGTTGAACCTAGTAAAAGTAAAGAAGAAGCCGAGAAGACAGCGATTAGATTGCTTGCAGTAAGGTTAGCATCCTTGCAGAAAAAGTTTATTCTTGTCTTGTTTGTAATGCAATGCAGATCCTAACTTTTTTTAGTGTTTTGTAGCGAGGCCGTTGATGCATTTGCAGGGGAGAAGATGAAGAAGACTGTTGTGGGATTAGGGTTTTTTTTGGGAAGATGATGTGTGGCAATTTTGAGGGTAGGGTTTTTTTTGGGAAGATGATGATTAATTGGGGGAATATAATCTGCTTTTTATATAGGGGTTAAATGAATTATGTATAATTAATTTAGTTATTAAAGTGTTATAACAAATTAAGATAGACAAATTTGCCACTGAACAAAAAGACAAAATAGCCAGCTTTCAACAGTCAAATAAGGGTTTTTTTTTTTAATTTTGAACTAAAATGGCAATATAAGTGAAATCACAGGGACCCAGATTTAAAAGGTTTGAGATTTGGATTTGGACTAAATGATAAAAGTGCCTAAACCATAGGGACCAAAATAGCAGTTTACTCTATAAAGAATATCAGGATTCGAACAATTTTAAAGTAAAAAAATCTTATTTTACATGAAAAATTATACATCCTTTATATTTCATGATAATAAATGCAAGATCTAACATATACTATTGTGTATAGTGTGCGTAGCATTTCACATAGCTAAGGGTGTAAGGAGTGGTTAAACACTTGAGAGTGGCAAACTAAAATATCAATCAATCAGAGTGCGTCACGTCAATCAGTAAAAAGTGTTTAAACCTTATTAAAAAGTGTTGGCAATGGTTTAAACACTTGCTGAAATGGTAAACTTTTTTTTTTTTTTGTAAACTAGTATATTTAATATTTAAGTTAATAAATGTAGAATAAACTAACAATAACATTAAATTAAATTAAAAACATTAAAATTACATTAAATTAAAAAACAATAAAATCACATTAACTTGAAAAAAATTAAACTAGCCTTCGTCGGAATCGACCAAAAGGTAGGGTAAATCTTGACTTACGAGATGATTTATGAGATCGTGTTTTAGTCTCCAATGTGTGTCTTCATCCATCAACTCGCCCAACACCGTATCGTCTAGAGCAGGCTCGACCGGAGGATCCCGAATGTGCACCGATGCTATCGCCTTTCCTTCGTCTTTCAAAATCATGTTGTATAAAATAATACACGTGTACACGACACTTATAATTTTTTTAACGGATCTTGCTCGCATCGGTCGACTTAATACACCCCATTTCGCCTTCAAACACCAAAAGCTCGTTCGACGTTTTTCTTGTCGCCTCATGTTGCCTCTTGAATTTCTTTTGGTCTACTTCGTGAGGGTAAGGGATCAACTTCACAAACACGGACCACGAAGGGTAGATTCCATCCGCGAGCAAATAACCACGTTTGTATAAATGGTTGTTAACGTAAAGTTGACATTTTGGCGCGGTTCCATTTCGTTCCATTAAAAATAACGGAGATTGTTGTAGCACATTGATATCGTTTTGAGAACCCGGTGGACTGGCAAAAGCATGCCAAAACCAAAAGTCTTGAGATGCAACTGCTTCGAGCATAACAGTCGGGTATCGGTGATCTCCTCGCATATATTGGCCTCGATACTCTGTCGAACAAAATCGCCAAACGAAATGGGTGCAATCAAGGCTACCGAACATACCTGGAAGGTGATGTTTTTCCTCATGAGCTTCGTATAAATGTGCCATGTCGTGACTTGTCGGTCTACGTAAGAACTCGGGAGCGTATATTTTGCAAACCGTGTCGCAAAAATATTCTAGGCACTCGCGGGAAGTTCTTTCGGCCATATGCAAGTACTCGTCGTTCTCGCCTGGAGTGTTACCGGTTGCGAGCTGTTTAATAGCCGATGTCACCTTTTGAAACTGCGTAAAGCCCTTCCTACCTCGCGCATCGAGGGCTTCTTGAAACCACGAGTCGTTCTCTTCCACGTCGGCCACAATTTTTAGGAACAAACGTTTCAACATACAGAACCTATGCCGAAAAATATCTTCGTTGTACTTCGGGTCTTCGACAAAATAATCCGTCATGAGTGTCTCATGTCCCTCCTCACGTTGACGTTCAATATATCTCCTTTGGTTAGATGTGCCCGTGTCTTGAAGTTCGGCTTCTTCGATGAGATTTTGAAAAAAAAAGAATACTACTATCGGATGAATCGTCGCTACTCATGGGTGGGAACCATAACGGGAGTTCATCCACCATTTTGTTTTGTAAATGTTTGGGAAGAATTGGTGGTATTTTTTGGTTTGGTTGGGGCATAAATTTGAAGGTATTTGGTTATGGTTTGGTTTGGTATTTATAGTTTAATTTTTTTGAAGATTTTTTTTTAGTTTTAAACGGCATTATAGCCGTTACTCACCCCCCTCCCCAACGTTCAAATTTTGCCTTTTCCCGAGCGGTGTGCGGTCACCGATTGATCAACGAAACAAGCGGCAAAGGGCTCGACGACGGTGTTGCTGCGCGGCAAAAACCTTTGCTGACACCCTTTGCCGCACCACACCGGACACCCTAAGGTTATACGTTTTGGTTTATTTTTTAACTGCTACGTAATAAATGACTGTCATATTTCTGTCACATCAATAATCACTTTCACTCACTTTTTTCATTGCATCTTATTTTTATTTCACAAGTTTTTTACACCCATTAAAATAATATAAAAATCCAAAAAATAAAAAAAAAGGAAAGAATGCATTTGAGTTGATTCTTGATGGGCATGAGGCCCACCAACGCCTCTTTCCCCTTTTACAAGCGTTACACAGTCCACGCCCTTCACCCTTTAACCTTCATTCAATCATTCACGCCCCAATTGGCGGCATTTAAGGACTGTTAGTGCCCAACAAAAAATCCATATCAAGCTTATAATCCTTTCTAACATTAATGAAATGAAAAGAAAAGCGTTGAGGTTTGGTTTTGTTAGGTCCGAGTTTACAAGGTTTGTGATTATAAAACAGTTAAGACCAAAACAATATTGAATTGTATAGAAAAAGATAAATAATCACAAACGAGAAGTCCTCATTGTAAATGCACCTCAGGATGATAGTGTTGGAAATATTAAAGATAATATTAAAGAGGAACATACAAGTTGGTATGTTTCCTCCATCCCACATTGGTGGAGTGAGTGAAGTTTGGGTGGTTTATAAGGGATTACCCCTTATGGGCCTCCATAGTGATAAATGGGTTGAGAAGTGGGTGAAGCCCACACGCGCGCCGAGCCGAGCCGAGCCGCGAGCTCGCGAATGGTCGCGTTTGAGGCGCACTTTGCACTTCGCACGTACGCATCGTCGCTGTGGAGCTTTTATTTTTAGCTAAGGTCTGGTTAGGTGGGTCAGATCTGTGGTTCAAATGAGATAGGGAGATAGAGATTAATTCGAAACAGTGGGGGTTATCCCATACTGATTCGAATTCGTATGGGATAGCTATTCTGTAACCGAATTCGTATGGATATGCATCCAGAAAAACGAATTCGTATGGGATTGGTATATCTCTCCCTATTTTTCTCATTCTCAGGTATAACCCACACATATAAATAAAGGCTTCCTGCTACCCATTTATTCACCTCAAATTCGCAGCTCTCTCTCTCTCAATTGTGTGATTCTGTTTTTCGTTCCAGCTTCTGCGTTTTCTGGTTTCCATTGCTGTTGGAATACCAGATCAGTTCTGCATTAAATCCTGGGAGTTTACGCTGCAGCTCACAGCAATACGAGCGCGTAAAATCCTTTAAGGACAGGAGTTTTTTCCGTGCAGTTCAAGGCTTTCGTTCAAGGATCTTCGTTATCACTCGCCAGGTTGGTTTTAATTTACTTGTTCTTTAAATTCGTCCGACAACGGGACACTCTCCTTCTACCTTTCTTTAATCAGTTTGCTCAAGTAGGAACAAACTGGTTTGGCTGATAACTCGGTAATTAATAAATTAACTGTTTGATTGATTTATTTTCAACATTCTTAAAGGATTTTATTTTGTGTTTAATCAACAGAATTAATGGACTCTGAACTACCAACAGCCAATCTGAGATTCATGAATCAAGAGTTTGTCAAGTTGGACAGATTCGATGGTCAGAACTATACCCGCTGGGCGGACAAGGTTAAGTTCATGCTAGTTGTGCTAAAACTTTACTATATCCTGGATCCTGACTTGCCTGCAATCCCTGATGACCCTCCTGGTGAAGCAGGAGAGCTCCCAAATGAAGATTTGGCAAGGCAAAGACTTATCCGTAAGGAAGCTGAAGATCTTTGCCTGGGTCACATCAAAAATTCCCTTTCGGATCGTCTCTATGACTTGTATGCGCCGATAAAAAGTGCTAGAGAATTGTGGAAAGCTTTGGAAGATAAGTACAAGGCTCATGAAGAAGGTACTAACAAATACCTTATTTCCAAGTACCTAGACTTCCAAATGGTCGATGACAAGTCAATCTTGGAGCAGGTGCATGAACTCCAAGTTCTTGTTAACAAATTGACTGCACTTTCTATTCCGCTGCCAGAAATATTTCAAGTAGGGGTTATTATTGCAAAATTGCCTCCTGGTTGGAAAGATTTCTCAAAGAGAATGATGCACAAGTCTGAGGACTACTCTTTGGATGAACTGTTGAAGCACCTTCGAATTGAGGAGGAAACGTGCAACAGGGACAAAAGAGGTAAAGTTGGATCGAGTGTGAATCATGTTGCTGGAGGATCTGGTCATAAGGGAAAAGGGGCATCATCAAAGAATAAGAAGTTTACAGCACCAAAGAAAAAAGAATTCAAGAAGTCACAACACACTAACAACCATCAACCAAAGAGGTCTGGTAAATGTCATGTTTGTGGAGAAACAGGGCATTATGCACGAGAGTGCTCTCAAAGGAAATCTGGATCTACGGTTGGTTCTACAAGTGCTATTGATGTTGAGAAAGTCACCAATCTAGTGGCCAATGTGGGTCTTGGTGAAGTCAACATGCTTTCTCAATATACACGCATTGTGGCATGTAGAGGATGGTTTTTGGATTCTGGAGCCACTGTTCATGTTTGTGGGAATCGTGGCTCGTTTCTTACTTATGCTCCTGTTCCTCAAGGAACAGTGGTGGTATGTGCTGATGGACATCGTATAGAGGTTCGAGGTAAAGGCACGGTGCGGCTAAACTTCAGAGATGGTCAAGTGGTTACTCTTCAGGACGTGTTGCATGTTCCTGGTATCACCAAGGGTCTTGTTTCTGCTGATAAGTTTGATCGGAATGGTTACAAGCTGGTTATCAAGAATCTCCGTGTGAAGTTTTCTCTAAACGACATCTATGTGGGTCAAGCAAAGAACACGGGTGGAATGTATCGTCTTGACTTAGCTGAAGATGGGATTGGTGAAGAAGAAGATTCGGATGAAGGGGGCGTTTCAGTGATTGATGGGTTTGGGAATGAAAGTGATAGTGATAGTGGTGGTAGTGTTAGTTCTAGTGTTGGTGAATGTAATGCAATTGGTTTTGATTTGAATGAAATTATGTCTTCTGATTATATCGCTTGTTCAATTTCTTTATGGCATAAACGTTTAGCTCATACAAATATTAAAAACATTGAAAAAATGCAAACTTAAGGTTTATTAAAATTAAATGATAAAGACTTTGAAAAATGCGAAACTTGTGTTAAATCAAAATTCACAAAGAAACCTTTTCCAAGTGTTCCTAAACGCAATACATCACTACTAGAACTAATTCATTCAGATATTTGTGAACTGAATGGAGTTCTTACTCGTGGGGGTAAGAGATACTTTATCACTTTCTGTGACGACTCGAGCCGATACTTATATGTTTATTTGTTGCATTCAAAAGACGAAGCTTTTGAGGCATTCAAAATATATAAGGCTGAGGTTGAAAAACAAAAGGAGAAACACATTAAAATTCTTCGCTCGGACAGAGGCGGAGAATACTTTAACCGAAAGTTTGATGCATTCTGCGAAGAAGAAGGGATCATACATGAGAGAACTGCACCATATACTCCCCAACAAAATGGTTTGGCTGAGAGAAAGAACCGAACCTTGGTAGAGATGGCTAACTGTATGTTAAACCAATCTGGTCTACCTCGTAATATGTGGGGGGAAGCTGTGTTAACCGCATGTTATGTTCATAATAGGATCACTAGTCGTGTGATACCTACGAGTCCATATGAGTTATGGAAAGGAAGAAAACCAAACCTAGAGCATTTGAGGGTTTGGGGTTGTCTTGCTTACTATCGCGTACCTGATCCAAAGACACTCAAACTGGGAGAACGAGCTTTCAAGAGTGTATTCATTGGATATGCTTCGCATAGTAAATCTTACCGATTGTTGGATGACGAATCAGGTATAGTTGTAGAATCCAGAGATGTGGAATTCTTTGAGAACAAGTTTTCTAGAGATGATGAAAACTCAAATGGCACCACAACTTCTAGTACTTCTGAGAAAAGGGTTCAACCCTCACCAATAGTTGAAGAACCAAGGAAAAGTACTAGAGTTAGAAAAGAGAAAAGTTATGGAGATGATTTCTTTTCTTACCTGGTTGAAGGAACTCAAAAGAAAGTGACGAGAGAGGTCATTTTTGCTGTAAATTTGGATGATGATCCTAAAATTTTCAACGAGGCAATGTCATCAAGAGATGCTCCTTTGTGGAAGGAGGCAGTCAATGATGAAATGGATTCCATTATGGGAAATGGAACTTGGGAGTTAGCTGATCTACCCAAGGGAAAGAAACCTATTGGATCCAAATGGATTTTCAAAAGGAAGTATCATCCAGATGGATCCATCTCTGCCTATAAAGCGAGATTAGTCGCTAAAGGGTATAGGCAGAGAGAAGGGGTCGACTATTTTGATACCTATGCACCTGTGGCTAGAATAGGTTCTATTAGAACTCTGATAGCGGTGTCTGCTTTGAAAGGGCTTTACATCCATCAAATGGATGTAAAGACGGCATTTCTAAATGGGTATCTAAATGAGGAGATTTATTTGGAGCAACCAGAAGGGTTTGTGATGCCTGGACAAGAGAACAAAGTGTGTAGACTTATTAAATCTTTGTATGGTTTGAAGCAAGCTCCTAAACAGTGGCATGAGAGATTTGACACCACTGTGACTGCTTTCGGGTTTCGACACAACAGTGCTGACAGATGTATTTATACTAAATGCGAACCCGGTTATACAGTTGTGATTTGTCTTTATGTTGATGATATGTTGATCATTAGCACTCACCTTGAAGGTATTTCTGAAACAAAGAAATATTTGTCCTTGAACTTTAAGATGAAAGATCTAGGAGAAGTTTATACCATTCTTGGGATCAAGGTGAAGAGAACTGGAAGTCAGATTTCTCTTAGTCAATCTCATTACATAGAGAAAATTCTGACTAAGTTTCAACACTTAAATATTAAAGAGTTTAATACTCCATTTGATCCAAGTGTGAAACTTAATGTGAACTCTGGAAGAGTAGTGGCTCAACTAGAGTATGCGAGTGCTATTGGAAGTATGATGTATGCAACGCATTGCACTCGTCCTGATATTGCTTTTGCTGTAAGCAAACTGAGTCAGTATACTGTTAATCCAGGGACAGAACACTGGAAGGCAGTGGGTAGAGTACTTGGATACCTGAAAAGGACCAGTAACTTAGAACTGACATACACGTCTTCTTCCAGAATACTTGAAGGTTATTCTGATGCAAGCTGGATTGATCGCACAAATGATTCAAAATCTACAAGTGGGTGGATTTTCACTCTAGCAGGAGGAGCAGTTTCTTGGGCGAGCAAGAAACAGACGTGTATTGCCCACTCGACTATGGAAGCTGAGCTCATAGCGCTAGCTGCGGCTGGTAAGGAAGCAGAGTGGATTAGAGATCTACTTACTGACATCCGTCTGTGGGATGTTCCAATGCCGTCTATTCCCATGTATTGTGATAGTGAGGCCACACTATCTAAAGTCTACAACGCAGTGTATAATGGGGGATCAAGACACATAGGTCTTTGGCACAATTATGTGAGACAACTGCTTGAAAGTGGTACCATCAAGGTTGTCTATGTCAAGACAAGTAAGAACTTGGCAGATCCATTTACTAAACCTCTGACGAGAGATTTGGTTGTGAATACCGCGAGAGACATGGGTCTAAAACCACAATAGAATCGTTAGTGATGGAAACCCAACTTGAACTTAGTGCTCCTATTTCTCAAGTTTAATGGGTAACAACGAAGTCACTTAACGATAGAAGGTACTATCAAATTTGATAGATCCATGTGAGGTATGATAGTACGTCGTTGCCGAGAACAAGGGTGAGCTTATGCTCTTAACAAAGTTTTGGAGGCATCCAAGCAACGTGGATGATGTAAAACTTTGCCTATATGATCTAGGGGTGGTGCCGCCTCGAGTGAAGATTAGTGGTTTATCTTCTAAAGGGTCATGAAAAGGATTTATAGCGCATGGCCATATTCGCGCTCAGTGAGAACGCAAAGTCAGCTGGTGATGTGTGGGGGTAAACCGAAGGGGGCTATCAGGTTAATGGTTTAATTCCATAGGACACCATCTAATCTGTCTCTTCTTGTTTATCAACATAAACTGGGTTTAATCTCCGTGACACCTAGTGACATCATTAGTCTAAGTGAAAGGAAACATTCCAACTTGGTGGGGGATTGTTGGAAATATTAAAGAGGAACATACAAGTTGGTATGTTTCCTCCATCCCACATTGGTGGAGTGAGTGAAGTTTGGGTGGTTTATAAGGGATTACCCCTTATGGGCCTCCATAGTGATAAATGGGTTGAGAAGTGGGTGAAGCCCACACGCGCGCCGAGCCGAGCCGAGCCGCGAGCTCGCGAATGGTCGCGTTTGAGGCGCGAATGGGCGCGTTTGAGGCGCACTTTGCACTTCGCACGTACGCATCGTCGCGAGGAGCTGAGGAGCTTTTAGCTAAGGTCTGGTCAGGTGGGTCAGATCTGTGGTTCAAATGAGATAGGGAGATAGAGATTAATTCGAAACAGTGGGGGTTATCCCATACTGATTCGACTTCGTATGGGATAGCTATTCTGTAACCGAATTCGTATGGATATGCATCCAGAAAAACGAATTCGTATGGGATTGGTATATCTCTCCCTATTTTTCTCATTCTCAGGTATAACCCACACATATAAATAAAGGCTTCCTGCTACCCATTTATTCACCTCAAATTCGCAGCTCTCTCTCTCTCAATTGTGTGATTCTGTTTTTCGTTCCAGCTTCTGCGTTTTCTGGTTTCCATTGCTGTTGGAATACCAGATCAGTTCTGCATTAAATCCTGGGAGTTTACGCTGCAGCTCACAGCAATACGAGCGCGTAAAATCCTTTAAGGACAGGAGTTTTTTCCGTGCAGTTCAAGGCTTTCGTTCAAGGATCTTCGTTATCACTCGCCAGGTTGGTTTTAATTTACTTGTTCTTTAAATTCGTCCGACAACGGGACACTCTCCTTCTACCTTTCTTTAATCAGTTTGCTCAAGTTGGAACAAACTGGTTTGGCTGTCGGTAATTAATAAATTAACTGTTTGATTGATTTATTTTCAACAGATAGATGCTGGATGCAGCTTCTCGAAGATTTGTAGACCCCGCATATATGAAGGGGGAGTCTGTAAGTGCACTTCAAGTTGATAGATGCTGGATCTTGCCGAAGTATGAATCTTCAGGGACTGTTATGGAACTTGTTGAAAGTTTATGTGATTACTATGCACAAATGCGGACTAAGTGTCTTTCAGGGTGTTCGAATTTGCGAGTTCAAGTCATCAGAACTTATGTTTTTATATAGATGGTCCGAATTTGTTGTTCTTGTGATGCAAGAACTTATAAGTTCAAAAGAGTGTCCGAATTTGTGGTTTATAGCATGTCTCAGAACTTGTAAGTTCACACAAGGATGTCCGAATTTGTAGAGTAGCTTGTCAGTACTTAAAGTTTTCATGTATTGTCCGTATTTAGGGTCTAGGGTTTCATTTGATAGGACTAGAGTGTCCGAACTTGTATGTGTATTTATTCTAAGTGATTGTACGCAGACGTTTCTATCTCTAAAGTTAGGGTTTCTCTCACTATTGTTCAGCTTCTTTCTAAAGATTTGAGCATCATTTGCTCGTTTATCATTTAGTTCGAGTATTAGTGTATATAGATCATTATGTAGGTGATCTAGTAGGTTAGTTAGTGAGGTATTTGTTGAGAGTTTTGTATTTGAACAGATTCATTCTTGTAATTCATTTTGACACCCTTCCTTGCCCATCTTGTTGCCTCTAGTTTTATATTTTAAGGATATATTAAATTTTAATACAAAATTTGACCCTTTACTGGGTTCTCAGGTGCATATGAGAAATGTTAATTACTTATGTTGGGACTCGAATGGGGATTATTTGGTGTCTATAAGCAATTGTGAGAGTGTATCCATGAGCTCAGTTCCAATGGAAACCAGTTCTGTTCTTGTGTTTTCCATCCAAGTTATCCTGCTCTTTTAGTCGTTGGTGGAATGCGAGTAAGTAGTTCTTTTTATTAAATATTTTTAAGTATGTTTTTGACTAACCATCATCTTTTTTTTCTTTCTGGTAATTCTTTGAATGTGTGACTAGTCTTGGGAGCTATGGAACATGGCTGAAAACAAGAGCATGACGGTTCAAGCTCATGACGACATAATTGCTGCTTTGGCACAATCATCTGTTACTGGAATGGTTACCTCAGCGAGCCATGACAGATCTATTAAGTTATGGAAATAAGCATATACATATATATAGACACACACACACACCATAACATGAAGGTATTAAATATTAAGCTAAGATATATATGGTTACACCACTACAAAATATGTATGGTCTTGGCATCAAAGTTGTTAGGAGTAGCTTTTGTTTCGAGTCAAATGTATTTGTCACCGTGATCTACCGAGTTAACTCATGCACATGTTATAATATTTGATAGTTTTTCTTTTTCGTTGGATACATGGTGTTTATGTTTTACACTCTTAACACGACACTTTTTCATTCACTCCCACCTAGCTATTACAACAATTTTTCAAACACTCAAACCCATCATTGTACGTTACCATCTCAAGTATATTTGTCACAACGTGAAATAAAGGGGTAGCTAATTGTCGATTGTAATAGATGAAGGGTGGCTAATTGTCAATTGTAATAGTTAAGGCTGGGTGTGCATAGTTCTAACTGTTTGGAGTTTTGGTTTCGTGATCTAGTTAGTGTCCATTACTAATAAATCATTCAGGCCACTATAACAATTTATTTATTACATCTAGTTCGTTAATCATGTAAAACCACATCATTCACAGAATATAGTGGGATAATAATGTTAAATAAAAGAAGCACCAGATGGCTCATACTCGTGTTTGATATAGTTTCTTTTAAACTCAAGTAGTGTACGTTTTGTACGACTCGTGTTTGATATTGTTGGGATTGAACCCTACCAAAGGAACAGTTGATAAAACCAAAACTAGATCAGTGGGTTGCAACAGTTCTTTCCCCTTGAAAGTGGCCTAACAACTGATGATCTCTATCTACTGTCCGTCTACAACAACTGCTGTTCTTCAACAACTGATCAAGTCTAAAGACTGTTGAAATGCAAGCACTGATGCTCAATCTACTGTCATGGTTCAAGTACTGTTAAAGACACAAGGCACTGCTAGGAGTATAACAGTGGAATGAGAAGCAGTAGTTTAGCTTGTCTTTGTATTTATTGTTAATCAGTAGTTTGTAATAGCAGTAGTTGTATAGGTCAGTGGTTACAGGTTGTTAGGAGGTTAGATGTCACTTTCATGGTGACGTCAGCAAAGATGCCACAGTGGTTTGTTCGGTACTATAAATAGAACAGTACCCTGTACTGTTCTATTAGCTCTCTTCACCACAAGTCATTCTGTACGAACATTCTCTGTGAGCTCAGGCTCAGGGGGAGACTGTATGCATTCATGCAAGTGTAATTGAAGATTGTAATAAATATAATCTTTCGATTCTCTGTTAAACATGTTTGTTGAAAGCAATTCTCTCATTTGATTGTGTGTTGAAAGTTTGTTTCATTTAATTCCGCTGCAATTGTTCTTGTTCATCTTCATCTTTATCAAATAAGCACAATTATAAGAAACTCAGATCCTAACAATTGGTATCAGAGCTAGGACAGTCAAACTTGATCTAACAATCATTTTGACGTAAAAGTTCAGCTCAAAATCGTTGATACTTTTAATTGTTCGTTTTGTTGAAAAACAGAGTAAGGTTTAATCACGAGCAAAATTGATTAAGCAGTACCTGTAAAACAACCAGGATGATGTCACAATCACAGGATGTTAACAATAACATCGGTTCACTCTTTAAACCACCTATGTTGAAAAGAAATGAATACAAGATCTGGGAGCGAAGGATGGGTCACATCCTAGCTCAACAGAACACTGGATGTTGGAAGTCGGTTATCTTTGGACCACATGTTCCAATGGTGCCAAGTGCTAAGGATCTAAAGGTTATGGTTCCTAAGAAAATAGAGAACTATACTGAACAGGATTTTCAGAAAAATTGAACTGGATGCCAAGGCATTTAGCATCATTGCATCAGCACTACCTAATGAGATCTATGCTGGGCTATTACACTGTAACAGTGCCAAGGAATTGTGGGGTGCACTGAAGGAACAATTTGGGGGGACTGAAGAAGTACTTGAAAATAACAGGGAAATTTTAAACCAACAGTATGAAACATTTTGTCACATTAAGGGTGAATCATTGACACAACAGTTCGAGCGTTTTAGCTGTCTCATGAGTGAACTAAAACTTGTTAAGGTTGAATTTACTAAAGCAGCCTAAAATAGCAAGTTTCTTAGGTCACTTCCTGAAAAATGGGACACAATTGCTTTTATAACCAGGAATTCTGTTGGGTTCAAAGATCTGACCCTAACCCAGCTTCATGGTAGACTCCTGACCTATGAAAGGGAGTTGAACCAGAAAAAGAAGTTACAAGAGTCTGGGAAAGTTGCAGATGACTATTCATTTGGCAACACAGCTCTTTTGGGTCAGGAAGAGTCTGGCAGTAGTAAGGATCAGAGTTATGATCACTTTATTGACATAACAGCTGGTGGAAATTCTAACTCTGATTCTTACTCATCCAATTATGCTTTTACAGCAAATGAAGAAAGCCAAAACTTTGATAATCTGTGCTTTGAACTCAATGATCTCCAGCATTTTGATCCAACTGATTTAGAGGAAATGGACATATTACACCAACTTGCACTGCTGAGCGTTAGAACCAGCAAGTTTTACAAAAGGACAGGGAGAAAATTCCCAGGGTTGCATGGGAATCTAAAAGTAGGGTTGGATAACTCTAAAATCAAATGTTACAAGTGCAACAGGTTAGGTCACTTTGCTAGAGAGTGTAGGAGTCAAAATAGTGGACCAATTATCACACACCCTAGCCCAAGACCACAAAATAACCAAAGCACTGTGTAGTATTCCCAATATACCCCTGCTGCCCATGTAAACACTGCCCATTATGCACATCCTGCAACCCCTGTTCCTGTGCATTATGTCCAAACCACTGTTTCTCAAATTCAGTATGTCCAAGCCCCTGTCCTTCAGGTTCTAGTGCAACCAGTTGCACCTCAACAAGCTGCACCAACAGTGGTTCAACCAGATCAGCAAAGCTTTTTCACCAAGGCTTTGTTGACTGGAACAGCTTACCTGATGAGCTAGGTGATGAAAATTTTGCACTCTATGCTACTAATGATGATTACTGTTTTATGGCATTAGAGTCAACACTAGAAGGGCTGGAAACTGAAGAAGGACAGTCAAATGCTGAAACAATGGATGAAATTGTTGAAGCAGTGGTTACGCTGTTGTTGGTGAAATACTGTTGGGAGAAAATTCAGAACCCCTGTTGGAACCACTGTCTAACCCCTGGTCTGAAGAAGAAGAGAAGAAACAAGGTGAAAAAGAAGAGAAAGTGCCAGATGAGAAAGAGCATGTCTGTGATTGTGCTATGATGGCTGCAGCTAAGGTATCATCTCAGGTTCTTAACAACCTTTGTTCAGACAAATGCATCATAGCATTTGCTAACATCAAAGAGGTGAATGAAAACCTTAGGGATAGAGTGTTAAATGATGAAGTTCAATTTGAAAAGTCTTTAAAAGAACTGAAAATCAAACTGGCTGAAAAAGATAATGAAAACTGCAATCTCAAACAAGAGCATAGCATAACCAAGGACCAACTCCAGACTATGATAGAAAAATATCAAGTCTGTAAAAAGGAGTTGGAATCCACCCAAATCACTTGTGAAAAATGGGTAGAATCCTGCAAAGGTTATGAAGTTATGCTTGAAAAACAGATCAAAAGCAATGTAAAATTTGGTATAGGCTTTAGAAAACATGATCAAATTGAAAACACTGCTGCAAATGAATCTGTTCAAACCTCTGTTGAAATCATACCCACCAACAATGATGGCCAAGAAGTTAAAATATCTGATAAACTTGGTAACAAGATCACTTTGGAAAGATCTGTGGGGTACTCAACTTTTGAGGAGATTGAGAATACCAATTCAAACCCACATGGTCTGATGAGTGTGACATCCTTGAAAACTTCAAATCAATGGACTTCACAACTGTAGATGGTGTCAAAGCTCCAAAGGCCAAGGTGATTCCTCTTAAGGACATCCCAACAGTAGTTCAAAACTTTGTTGCAAAGGAGTCTGAAAAGAAGAAAAGAGAAAAGATTAAAAACCTGTTTTGTGACTTTTGTGAAAAGAAAAATCACCTGACCAAAGATTGTTTTCACTTAAAAGCTTATGATCTTAACAAAACAAGTACTGTTGTGCCTTCACAGAGCTGCACCATCTGTGGTAAAACAAACCATTCTACTCAGCAGTGTGTGTACTTGAAATCCTTTGAGGTCAAAAAGGAAGAGTACATTTCAAAAACACCAATGAGTTCATCAAAACCTCAAGTAAAGAATCAACCACTATTTATGCCAGTTCAAACAGCTGTTACAAAACAGCTGAACCAAACCTCTGTTAAAAGAGAAGTTCAGGTGACTGATGCACCCCATGCTAACCAATACCAAAGAGGTAAAGGTCAACCACCATACCCAAAGGTCCCACATGTTTATGAGGTGTACAAAAAGCCTTCTAAACCAAGAGTGAACAGGCATCCCTTTGGGTATCAACAACTGATAGGACAGGACCCCCAACAGTGGTTAGAGAAAAATAGTTCCAAAACTATCCAAACCCCTGAGCTAACCACTGTCCATCCACCTAAACTTAACACAGACACTGTTGAGACCCCATCCAAAGCCTTATTGGCTTTGGAGACCCTCATGAACTAACCTTTTACTTGATGTGCAGGGAGCTTCTGCATGCTTAGATAGTCTTTGGTATGCAGATAGTGGAGGCTCCAGGCACATGATTGGATGTAGAGCCCTACTCAAAGAATTCAAAACTCATGGAGGGGGTGATATATCATTTGGTAATAATAGTAAAGGGAAGGTGATGGGTTCTGGTACAGTTCAGTCTGGTAATGTTAAGTTTGAAAATGTCAATCTAATAGACAATCTAAAATTCAACCTTCTTAGTGTCTCAAAAATGAGTGACAAAGGGTATGGGTCATTCTTTACTAAGGAGTGTTGTAGGATTGTTGGACCAGAAATGGTTAAAAAGATTGAAGAAATAATAAAAAATGGAAAAACCCAACTTGTTGCTCAAAGGAGTGGCAATGTTTATGTAGTTGATTTGTTAAAAGAGAGCCCCAGGACTGGTGCCTGTCTGTTCTCAGCTGCCTCTAACAAAGATACTGAACTTTGGCACAGGAGATTGGGGCACACAAATCTCAAGACAATCACTGCTTTATCAAAACAGGGGTTAGTAAGAGGTCTTCCTCAAAAACTGTTCACCTGTCCTGAGCATTGTGTTTCTTGCTTAAAAGGAAAACAACATAAAAGCTCATTTAAGTCCATTGAAGAGTCCAAAACAACCAAGTGCCTGCAAATGCTGCACATGGATCTGTTTGGCCCAGCAAAAGTCAGGAATCTTAAAAAGAAAAGATATTGTTTGGTAATTGTAGATAACTTTTCTAAGTTTACATGGACTTATTTCTTACATTCTAAAGATGAGACTACAGGTATTCTGCAAGACTTTGTCAAACAGGTTGAAAAGCAGTTTGACTTGCCAGTGAAAGTCTTCAAGAGTGACAATGGCACAGAGTTCAGAAATAGGGAGTTGGAAGAGTTTTGTGTGTCAAAAGGAATTTTAAGGCAATACAGCATTCCAAGGACACCAGAGCAAAATGGGGTTGTTGAGAGAAAGAACAGGACACTGATTGAGGCTGCCAGAACCATGCTTGCTGATTCAGGTTTGCCATTAACTTTCTGGGCAGAGGCAGTAAACACTGCTTGCTATGTCCAGAACAGAGTTTTAATTAACCCCAGGCATCAAAAGACTGCCTATGAACTTCTGTATAAAATCAAACCACTGATCTCATACTTTAAAGTATTTGGTTGCCCATGCTTTATTTTGAATTTAAAAGACTCAACTTCAAAATTTGCAGTCAAAGTAGACAGTGGATATCATTTGGGTTACTCAACCACTGCTAAGGCATACAAAGTGTTTAACACAAGGACCAAAACAGTGGAAGAGACTTTGAATGTGATGTTCAATGAACTTTCTTCAATGAAAATCCCTGCAAACCCTGCAGAATTATTTGATCTTGATAAATTTACTTTTGAAAATGTTTCTGTCAAGACTAACAGTGTAGGTCCATCTCAAACTCCTCCATCAGAGAATGGATATGAAGTGATTCTTCCACTACAAACCTTCAAATCCATTGCAAGAGCAGCCGATGTTCAAAACAGTTGTCAAAGCTCAACCACTGCTACCTCAACAGTTGTTGACCAAAGTAGCCCTTTAACCCCTGCTTCCACATCATCAAACACTGTTGATAAAAGTCCTCAAACAGTGGATAAAAGTCAACATGTTTCCACACCAATTCCACCTATTCCTCCACCTCCATTTCAAGACACTGTTGGATCATCAAAGTCACCAACAGTTGTTAGCTCAGATGATTCACATCTGCAACCCTCACCATTAAATGCCATTGTTCCATACAAAGGAGATCTAATCTTCTTGAAGTCTCATCCACCTGACCAAATCATTGGCAACATCAGTGAAGGGGTGCTCACAAGAAGCCAATCCTAAAACATCTGTCTTTTTGCTGGTTTTCTATCTCTCCATCAGCCAGTCAAGTACCAAGAGGCACTGAAAGACAACAGTTGGGTAGAGGCCATGTAAGAGGAGCTTCAACAGTTTAAAAGACAACAAGTATGGGAGCTTGTACCATTGCCAGGGGGTGTGAGTCCTATGGAAGAAAGTGGGTCTTTAAAAATAAAACTGATGAAAGGGGCATTGTTGTCAACAATAAAGCAAGGCTAGTAGTTCAAGGTTTCAGACAGGAAGAGGGCATTGACTATGATGAAACTTTTGCCCCTGTAGCAAGATTGGAAGCTATTAGACTGTTCCTGGCCTTTGCTGTCAACCATAACATAAAGGTGTTTCAAATGGATATCAAATGTGCATTCCTCTATGGTAAGATTCAAGAAGAGGTATATGTTTGTCAACCTCCTGGCTTTGAGGATCCATTTTATCCAAACCATGTGTACAAGGTAAACAAAGCCTTGTATGGCTTGAAACAAGCACCAAAAGCCTGGTATGAAACTCTTTCCACCTTTCTTCTTTCCATTGGTTTCACAAGAAGTAAAATAGACAAAACAATGTTTTTAAAATAAAGAGGGAAAGATTTGATGATTGTCCAAATTTATGTGGATGACAACATTTTTGGAAGCACATGTCCTAAAATGTGTGAAGAGTTTAGACAACTCATGACAGCTGAGTTTGAGATGAGTGCAATGGGTGAACTACAGTGCTTTCTTGGTCTCCAAGTAAAGCAACTGCAAAATGGTACTTTCATTCCTCAAGGCAAATATGCCAAAGAACTTTTAACAAAGTTTGATATGAATGATTGCAAACCATGTGGTACACCCATAGCAACCACCAAGTTAGTCATGTCTGATGAAAAGGATGATTTGGTTGATCAAACTCTTTATAGAAGCATGATTGGGTCTTTATTGTACCTAACTGCATCTAGGCCAGACATCATGTTTGCAACATGTGTTTGTGCAAGATCCCAATCAGCCCCTAGAAATTCAAACCTTATTGCTGTAAAAAGGATATTCAGATACCTCAAAGGTGGTCCCACACTTGGTATCTGGTATCCAGCTGATGGAAATATCAAGCTTTCAGGTTTCTCAGACAGTGACTTTGCTGGATGTAATACAACAAGGAAGTCCACTTCAAGAGGGTGCCAATTCCTAGGCAATTGCTTAGTGTCTTGGCAAAGCAAAAAAGCAAGCAACTGTTTTAACATCCACTGCTGAGGCAGAGTATATAGCTGCTGCAAGCTGTACAGCCCAACTGCTTTGGCTTCAAAATCAACTTTTGGATTTTGGTATCACTGCCTTAAAGACACCTCTCATGTTGGATAGTCAGGCAACAGAAAATATCATCATAAATTCAGTTTCTCATTCAACCACCAAGCACATTGATATCAGACATCACTTTGTGAGGGATTGCTATGAAAAAGGTTTGATTTCTCTGCACCATGTTCCAGCTAAGGATCAGCTGGCAGATGTCTAACAAAAGCTTTAAACACATCCACCTTTGAAAGCTTGATCTCTAGGATTGGCATGCTGAAGATGGAATAACAGGCAAAATCTTGTTATTCTATGAATAAAAGCATTAAAATGTTTTTTCAGAAAATCAAAAATACATCCTTAAAAATAACTAAAAATGAAAATTTTCATTAATCCTTAAAAGTCTGCCATAACCACTGTTTTTGGTTCAAACATCTGTTCTGCTAAATGTTGTCCACTGCTGAAAGTCAACCTCTGTCTCTTCATTTCCTTGTTAATCACTGTTGATCAAACATCAGTGTTTTAATCCACTGATAGGCTAACCACTGATAGTTAAAAATCAGCCATTGTTCTTATTGTAACCGTTGCAAACCACTGATATTGCTCCATCAGTGGTTTCCTAACAACTGTCATCCATTATTCATCAGAGGTTGTCACGTGGGCAGTACTTGGCCGTCAGATCTTTTGTAACCGCTGCCACGTCAGCATACACTTTTTCCACCTATAAAACCCTGATCAAAACCCGAAACAGGGTTTTCACTGTCGAATCGAATTCAAAATTCCTTTCACAAAGCAGTTTCTCCAAAATCCTCTCACAAATCACTAATCTTCTTCATTCGTTCTTAATCATCTTCGATTCAATCATGGCCCTTCCATTCAAAACTCCTCATAATTACTTGGTTTACTTGAAAAACCAAGTCATACCACAACCTTCAACTCCGTAATTGACGCTCTTTCGTCTTCAAAGTACAAAACTTTGTTGACTTATGATGCTCCGATTTACCTGGAAAGCCAACAAGAATTTTGGAAAAATGCTAAACTTGAAACTAAGGACAAAACGCCCTTAGCCATTACTTCATCAATAAAGGGTATTTCAGTCACCATCACACCTTAAACCATTTTGGAGGTCTTTGAACTCGATGATCTTACAGGTAAAAACTCGTTTCCAAAAACAGAGTATCAAACTAATTTCATTGAAAGAGGACATGAAGATGAAATGAAAAAAGATACTTTACAAAAGGGCAGTATTCCACCTGCCACAAGGTTTTTATTTCATACCCTCCTAATGTGTGTGTCAAACAAAACCAGTGCTTTCAATGAAATTCCATTGAAGACCCAATACCTGGGCTATGCTATACCGAATAAAGAAAATTTTAACTATTTCCAGGAGATCTTCAATAATCTTGTAAAAAATGTTAATAAAAAATCATTTTTATTATTTCCAAGGTTTTTAAGTTACTATTTTCAAAAGAAATTTTCAAAGGATAATGCTCATGTGCTTATCTAAGGAAATCCTTTTCAAATAAACAGCCTAACTTCTGAAACATTCACACGACTGTCAAAACCTTCCAAAACACAAACAGAGGTTCCTGAGCAGACTTTAGCAGTAACCACTGCTCTTCAGGCACCTGCTGTTAAGCCCACTGCTCAAGGTGATCATAGCAGCACAACCACTGCTTTGAAACCCACACCTAAAATCACCAAAAGACCCAAACAAAAAAATCCCAAAAGCCCCCCAAACCCACTAAAAAGGTAACTCTGGAAGATGAGATCCCAGAGGTTATACCTGTGACATCACAAAAGTCACCAATAACCACTGCTGCTACTTCCTCACAGCAGTTGGAAGAAAGATCTCAACCTGAGCCTAAACCTCCTCCTACATCTTCTCAAAAAGATCAGGTTGTAAACACAGGGACACCACGTTATGATGCTCTGGAATCACTTGATTCCATCATCCACAGCCCACCTCCCGGGGCAAATTCTCTTTCTACTCCTATCCTCACTGCACAAATTCCACCACAAATAATACCCTTGTTGGATGCACTTGATTTAGCCTAGACACAAATCAGTTCTTCTCAATCACCTGTTACTGAGAATATACCCCAACAAGTGACTGAGTCTGGTGTCTCAATCATTGCTAACCCACCAACAACTGAGGAGGTTACACTGCAGGAATTACAAGTAATTCCTGTCAGTAGTTCAAGTGGAGCAGCTACTACAGGTGTTGAACCCACTGGTTTACACCTGGACAATAGTTTCATAAGTGAGACTCCCTTGAAGGCAATTTCTTCTTTGGGAAACAGAGTGTTTCCAGTATTCACTGGTTCACTTAAAATGGTTACCCCTGCCGAAGAAAGAAGTCCCCGATACCGAGAACAAGGGGCATCGGTGGATGATTTCTGGGAAACTTTCCCTAAGTCAACCACTGATACAACCACCACTGGTGGGAAATCAGATGATCCCATTAGCTTGGGTGATGGTTTAATGTACAGAGAATTGACGGAGAGGGTTGACAAACTTGACACATCTGTTGCAGATATCAAAAATATGCTGCAACAGTTGTTACAAGCTCAAAGGGAACCACCCACTGCTACAACTTATGCAA
This sequence comes from Helianthus annuus, assembly GCF_002127325.2. Taxonomy (NCBI): domain Eukaryota; kingdom Viridiplantae; phylum Streptophyta; class Magnoliopsida; order Asterales; family Asteraceae; genus Helianthus; species Helianthus annuus. Next base: position 7,639,492 of record NC_035442.2, on the reverse strand, counting down.
CATATGCTCCATCCTATGCTGAGCTCTGGAAGTTATGTTAACCTATGCTTCATCAGCAAAGACAATATGCTGTTCAACAACATGAAGTTCAAATTCAGAAGATCAAAAATCTGATGGAAGCTGGGTTCAAGGATACACAAGCAGACATCAAGGCAATTAAGGCCCATTTATTACAAACCACTGGCACTGCTCCTCCTACAATCATCTTTGTTGACAATCCTCCTGATGATGCCAAAAAGGGGGAGAAAGTTAAGAAGAAAAAGGGATATGAAGATGGTTTATACATTGAACCAGATTCAAAATCTAATCTAGTTGTGGAAATCCTAGGCTAGATGGTTCTAAAAAGGTTGATGAGACTCAAAATCCCTTTGCTGCATTAAAAGCAAACATGAAAGAGTCAATGGAGATAAAAGGGATTAAAAGGTTTGAGCAGGAGAAGAAAGTTTTGATGGATAAGGAAGAACAGGGTACTTCTGAACCCAAGGAAGGGGAAGGTAAGCCTAAAAGAAGACAGCCTACTAGAAAAGTGAGGCAACCCAAATCCACACCTTCCAGAATCACAAAACATACTCCCCAAACTCCTAAAAGCTCCTCTCATCAAACCTCCAAACCAATAGATGTTGAGACACCTATTGTATCAACAGTTGTTGGTAATTCAGTTGTTTCAACAGATGTTACCCCAACAACTGCCATCAAAACTACATCAACTCAAATTTAATCCACTGCCCCACCAAAAACACCCTCACCACCACCAACACCACCTGCCAAAAGGCAGAAGACAATAGTTGACCATCAACTGTTGTAATGACAACAGTGGTTGAAACACCAGTTGTTTCAACAACTGTTAGTCAAAGACCAACTACTTCAATCACCACCACTCAACCCACAAAAACACCACCAACCTCTCCTAAGCACAAAAGGAGAAGGGTAACCAATGTTGTACTGGAAGATGATACCTCCCCAACTCAAACATCCACACAACTACTATCCCTTGTCACCATTCCAAACCCTGTTCCATTATCATCAGCTCAAGTTCAGAATACAAACACTGCTATTGTTCCAGTGCGATTACAATACCCATTGGATCTTCCAGCAGTTAAAGAGGAAATAAATTCTTTTTACTCTGAGGATGACCGTGCAAAAAGGAAAATTCCTTCCATCCAAGGTTATCCTTTCCCAAGAAACATTGAAGAGTATCTCAAAATAAAAGCTCAACAAGAAGAAGACATATCTAAAAGAGATACAGAGGGAAAGTCTGATAAAGAGATTCAGAGAAATGTGCAATACCTGCTCACCAAGGTCAGAACTTTAGAACAGTTCTCAAAAGACCTTTGTTAAAAACTATCTGAAAGAGATGATGAAAGCATGAGGAAAGATTACCCTGATTATATCATGGCTTACAAGAAGTACAGGGCAGAAAAGCACCGGTACAAGGAATGGACCATCAGTGAGCTAGTAAAAGAAACAGCCAGAATTCAAGATATGATAAAAAACAAGGTAAAGCAGACTCCTCCAATCTGGGCCAAATATAAGAAAAATGTACCAGAAAGAACCTTGCAGGTGAAGAGAATGAAAGAAGAGCTAATAACAGCTGATTATGGGTCAAGGAACCAAGTGATAAGGTGGCCAGAGGATAAAGTGTTAGCCACTTACAAAAAGTTGGAAGAGTTGAGAAAAAGGGATCCCACTGCTCCTCAAAAGCCTGATTATCCTGAAGCAGCGGTTCCAGTGAGAAAACAGAAGTTACAAGTCAGGAGACCCACTGTTCCAACTGCTGCTATCTATTATCAAAGAAGGCATCAAAAGCACATGGATGCAACAGTATCAAAAGAAGACTAGGCTTTAGAAGAATATATCATGAAGATGGTTCTTCAGACACTTATGGTAGAAAATCAAGGTTCAATACAATCCCAAGATCCTACCAAAGTTGTCATCACCAGGCCTCAATCTCCAAACTCATCAACAATAAAAACTTTCCCAAGAAACCCATTGGATTCAAAAATACTAAAGTGGAAATCTGATAAACAGACCCACGTATTGACTCTGCTCAAATCCAATGGTGAGGTGAAGCATATATCAAGGGAACAAGCACTTGGCCTGGGTGTTGAAGATCTGCAGGATCTCCTTGAGCTTCCACTGTGCAGGGATGAGGATGATACAAGTTCCATGGACTTTGAATTACAATTCAAAGGGCAAGTCAGGGAATATTTGATGAGGCAATAAAAATCCAAGAATAATGATGAGTTTTGGTATCATCTGTTCTAGGGGGAGATTGTTGGGATTCAACCCTACCAAAGGAACAGTTGATAAAGCCAAAACTGGATCAGATCAGTGGGTTTAAAATAAGCAGTTGATTACAACAGTTCTTTCCCCTTGAAAGTGGCCTAACAACTGATGATCTCTATCTACTGTCCGTCTACAACAACTGCTGTTCTTCAACAATTGATCAAGTCTAAAGACTGTTGAAGTGCAAACACTGATGCTTAATCTACTGTCATGGTTCAAGTACTGCTGAAGACACAAGGCACTACTAGGAGTATAACAGTGGAATGAGAAGCAGTAGTTTAGCTTGTCTTTGTATTTATTGTTAATCAGTAGTTTGTAATAGCAGTAATTGTATAGGTCAGTGGTTACAGGTTGTTAGGAGATTAGATGTCACTTTCATGGTGACGTCAGCAAAGATGCCACGGTGGTTTGTTTGGTACTATAAATAGAACAGTACCCTGTACTGTTCTATTAGCTCTCTTCATTACAAGTCATTCTGTATGAACATTCTCTGTGAGCTTAGGCTGAGTGGGAGATTGTATGCATTCATGCAAGTGTAATTGAAGATTCTAATAAATATAATCTTTCGATTCTCTATTAAACATGTTTGTTGAAAGCAATTCTCTCAGATCCTAACAGATATAATTCCTTTGAACTCATGTACTGTACGTTTTATAGGTCGGAAAAGCCCTGAGCATCCCTGTGAATTTTGTACATATCTAATACCATTTTGGGGGTGTTCACAAATCTTTGATCAGATTATTAAGATAGAAAACAAGAACAAGTAAGGTTTTCTTTCAAAAATGTACCAGAAAATGAAATCTAAATTGCCACAATTCTTTGTAAAAGAGTATGCCAATCAACAGTAACTCTAACAACATCAAAATTCCTTAGCAAGAACACCTACTTAATTGGAAATTGTTAGTAGTATATCTCAAATTGCATGTTGAAGATGGCTCGAGATTAGGTGTTCAAGAAGGTTAAGGTAACCTCTATTACCTTAATTGGAAATTGTTAGTAGTATAACGATCAGTGTAGCGAAATAATGATGAAAATCAGAAATTTCCTCGTTGATTGATTTGAGTTTTTTATACCCTAACTTATAATTTCTATCAACTCAGACTTCTAAAGAAGTTTTTGTTTTCACTCAAACAAAGTTTATTATTGTTGTTGTTGTTGTTGTTGTTGAAACCTTGTTATTTTCATATATGATAGTCATATATGACGCTAACTATTATAAAACAATTCAAACTATTTTATGTGCAATCAGCTCTACCAAATAAAAAAGTTCTAACTTTTTCTCTTTTCATAACTCTGTATTTTTGTCATCTCTAGTTTAGGAAACAAGATAAATGCATGAAATGTATCGATGAGTGTCACACCCCGACCACGTAAAAAAACAAAACGTGACGGAAACGTCGGGGAGTGTTGTAACAGAATCATTGTTTCACAACCATGGAATAAATAATTTTGTTTTATTGAATAAATGAACTTATTGTTTTAATACAATCAAATAAGTACAACTATTATCTTTCAAGTTTTAAAGTCGCTAAGGCACGAGTCCATCCTATGTATAGCATGTATCAACAATCATCACATAACTGCACCTGAAACATGTGTAAAAATAGGTACGTCAACATAAAAATGCATGTGAGATACATAGGTTTTATTGATTTAAGATTCATGACTTATAAGTTTAAGAAAAATGTTTTAATAAAAGTAGTCATGATCCTTGTAAAAAGGTTTGTTTCCAAAAATGCATTTGTTTTGATAATAGGTTTGTAGCATATACAAAATATACTTTGGTTTTAAGAAAGTCGAATAAGTAATATATTAAAATATATTTTAGATCAAAATCGTTAACCCAAGTGTACTAAATAACGCCACGGTATGTAATGTGATGAAAACACTTATATATAAGAAGTACCAGCGGCGTATCTACCATATCAATTATAACCTTCTAGAAAGCGATTTAAAGCTTGAAATCGAACAAGAATAGATATGTGCAAACGATACACATATTTATACAAATCCCAAGTATGAAATACAATATTTTATTGGTTTGGCATTTGTTTGATGGTTGAAGTGACACAGATGTCACAATGAGCAATTTGTTTATTATCATAATATAAAGAGAAATTGAATACAAAATGTTAACATCAAATCCTCGGGACTCGGCCATTACATGTAACATATAAGTTAAACATTAATTCTTGTAGAATTCCATGATCCAAAAAGTAGAGACCCCGCAAATAATTTCCACAGAATTGAATCCAGCCTCTTTGGCCAAGACGGTGTATTCTTTTGCGGTTCGCTCTTTGCCTCCAGGGTGGGCAATCAACATTATCATATCACTTAGGATGGAGGTCTTATAAACTTCATCACTGTACCTAGTATCACTTTCAGGGTTAGGAATTATCGCTTCCACCACCACCACCTTACCGCCCTCTGGTAATGCCGCCCAACAATTCTTTAGAAACTTGAGGCAATAACCATCACCCCAGTCATGAAGTATGCTCTATAAGAAAGAAAAATCAAAACAATATTCAACAAAACCGTTGTTATATAAACAAATATTATGTTAAAAAAGTTGATGAATCAACCTTCATGAAAATTACATCTCCTTTAGGAACACTTTGGAACATATCTCCTCCGACATGCTCCACACCTAGTCAAGAACATCAAGCAACTATCATTGGCTTAGAGTCTTGGTCCATATCTGATTCGGTCGGTTTTAGATCCAAACAATTTGATTTTCATAGTTTGGTGATTTAACGGTTCAGTCAAGTTTGAAATTTGGAATGGATCTTTTAATTATTTATAATATATTTTCACTTTTGAAATATGTAGTTATGTATATGCATTATACTCATAAACCATCTTTAGAATTTTACAAGTTATGACACAAGCTAATGACTTTAAAAATAAATTTGGTTCAACCCAACTTATCGCTCCGACCCATTCAAGCTCGCCGGTTTGATTTGTCATTTCTCGAAAAGCGTAATCAGCTGTCTATGAAAAGGAATATATACCTGGGTAAGGAGGTGCATCCTTAATAACATGGGGTAGGTCAAAGTTGATCCCCTTAATATTAGGGTACTTGGAAACAATAAGCTCAAGGTTAGCACCTAAACCACCACCTACATCAATCAGTTCTTTGACTCCTTCAAATCCCTTGTACTTTTCAAGAATCATCTTCATCACTATTCTTGTTCTGTCATGCATGCACTTGTTGAAGACCTCATTAAATCTATTGTCTTTTGAAGCATACTCAAATGCATCCATCCCATGAGCCATGTTAAATGGGACCCCTCCTTCAATAATTGCATCTTTCAGATGGTACCTGCCCAGACAAAATAGTATATATGGTGATTATTTTAAACAAGGGCTTGATTAGTACTGGCTTTCCTCAAACTGAGAATGTCTTTTTTGAGGGGAAATTGGGTTAAAATAAAAAGTATTCATTGATAAAGGGTTAAATAGGAAAAATATTCATAAAAATTGTAACATCCCAAAATTAGGGTATGTTCATCTACTTCTCTATGAAGGGTTATATTTGTATAATGAATTGACTGTTTAATAGGAATAACTTATTCCAAAACTTTGTTAAAGAAAATCTATACGGGTTAACTTTGTTTGCGAAGTTAATTGTGTTAAATAATTAATACAACTGTAGAGAATTTTCTAACACCAAATACATGGTGGAAACTTTGTATTTTAATCGGGAATAATAGAATAAAACTGGTTTGTTGTGGTTTAAATTTAAAGCTTATTTAACGTGGAAGGGTTCCAAGGGAACATTGCGGTGGTTAACTGGTTTGCTCCACGACCAAAATGTTAAGAGTTCAAATCCTGTATTTGTGTACTTGTCTCCAAAATGATCAAATAAAGTGAGTTCAAAACCCATGACATCTTTCTCCCTTTTTCTATGGTCGATGAACACATGAGGAACAAGGGGAGTAGAAGAGTGGCTATCAAACGAATTTGGGTAGAAATGAGATGGTATTTAATTAAATTGCATGTTGAAGCTTGATCAAGATTAGGTGTTAAGGAAGGTAAAGGTTACCTCTATGACCTTAATTGGGTATAATGATCAATGTAGTGAAATAAGGATGAAAATGCGAAAAGTTTTTATACCGTAACTTATAATTTCTAGGAAAAATGATTTAAATAATCTCAAATAATATCTTTTGGCCGACAACAGTCTCAACTAAAAAAATGTTTTGGGACAGTACCAACTTGTAACCTATTTTCTCCCAACAAGCTTTTTCTAACTAATGTCTAACCTGCTTAGTTTTTTTTTTTGCTGATGTGGACTGCTTATATGGTAAAAAATCAAAGTTTTGAAGATCTGGACTGTTTATATGGCAAAGTCAAACTTTTAATGACGTGGACTGCTTATGTGATAGTGTTTTGATGATGTGGACTGCTTTGCTTATGTGGTAGTGTTTTGATGATGTGGACTGCTTATGTGGTAGTCCACGTCAGGAAAAACTAACAAGGTTAGACCTTAGTTAGAAAAATTTTGTTGGGAGAAAATAGATCAAAAGTTGAGACTGTCACAAAATATTTCATAAGTTGCTATTGCCTACCAATAGTTAATAGTTAGGATTATTCAAATCCAACTAAAACACCCAATAGTTAATAGTTGAGATTATTAAAATCCAATTTTTCAAGTTTCTATCCATTTAGACTTCTAAAAAGGATTGTTTTGATTCAAACAACTTTTAATTTCCAAACATGTTTGACCCTTTAGTTTGTCACCTCCTTTTTAAACTATCTATAAAACTATATTGGTATGAAGATAGCTAGTTTTTATGACTTATAATAACACTGTTAATTATTTTAATGTTATATTTAATGATTACACCCTTCAAAATAAAACCATCCATAAAACTATATTGGTATGGAGATAGCTAGTTTTTATAACTTATAATAACACATTAATTATTTTATAAAACAATTGTTCATGCTAATAACAACTTGCTTGACATGTTATCCAATATATTCATTTTGCCATCACTACTTGGATCTCATGTCATCTTGACAATGATTCCATATGTAAGAAAGAGATATATATATATATATATATATATATATATATATATATATATATATATATATATATATATATATATATATATATATATATATATAAGGTAGGGTTCATTTGAGAACCACTCTTATTGTGAGAACAATAAGAACCAATGTGAACACAACAAAATAAACCCACTCCACCACCCAAAACATAAACACACACCCACCCCACCCCACCATCACCCAAAAACCTAACCCCCCCTCCCTCCCCCCCCCCCAAAAAAAAAAGCTAAATGTTAAAAACTAAACCCCACAACTAAATGCTATTTTTTAAAATTAAAAATCGCTACTTTTCGTCCCAAAAAAATTAAATAAAAATATTGGGATGAAAAGTACCGTTTTTTAATTTAAAAATAATTTGTGTTTTTAATTTTTTTAGGTATGCTTTGTTTTATTCACATTGGTTCTCACGGTTATTGCAATAAAGGGTGGTTCTTAACGGATCCTTATATATATATATATATATATATATATATATATATATATATATATATATAGTGTGAGGTTCAATGGGGAACACAAAAAAAGTGGGGAACTGGGGAACCCCCTTAGAAACCCTTGGATTAAGTTAATCAATGGTTAAGATTAGATTACATTTGTGAAGGCTTAAAAAACATGGAGGGGCATATTTGGAATTTTTGAAAAGTTAGAATCAGGTCCCTGGAGAGTGGAGAGCATTACGTAGATCTCAACCGTCGTCACCGGAGTAGGTCGCCGGAGAACACATCTGAGAGCTTTTAACCACCGTCGCCAGATTAGGTCATCGGAAACCATTGTCTAGATCGCCGGAGAACACTTTTTAGCCCTTATCGTCGTCGATTTTGTTTATTTCAGGCTGAGATTTATCAGAAATTGTAAGTTTAATGTTTTGAAAAAGAAATCAGTTAACTCCCTTGCTTTACGAATGTTCGGATAGCTTATACATTCATATAATGTTATGTACATCATGTATCTAAGATCTAGGTTGTAATAATTTGCAGGTTTTCAGATCTGCTCGCCGAAGACTGTTACGGAACCCTAGCCGCGACCAATTTCGTTTGAGATCTATGGAGTATTAACTTATAAGTTTTCAGATCTGAAAACCTGCTAGTACAACTTTGATATCACTATAAGGTATCATCTATCTAATATTTACTTGTATGTTTTATTTATATTAACATGAATATAAATAATTATGATAATTTTTAGATTTATATTCATAATTCGTAGTTTTTTCAAACAAAAAAATTGTTTTAACATGTTAAATTCTTTTATTTCAATTTGATTTTCAACAGATTTGTTAAGTATATCATTAAAATGATTTAACATGTTAAATAACCTTTCTATTAAACACTTTATTAGATTCTCATCGTCCTAATACTTTCTAAAGTAGAGGTTTAGAAGAAGAAGGATATAGTTCAAGTTTGATTTTTAGAACCTTTTACAGATTTTCTGAATAATTTAATTGATGATTATGTATGTGATTTGTATTTAGGAGTGATTTCTTGCTAGGATGTTACACTTCATGGTCTTCATGCTGCAAATCCACGGGTATTAGAAGTAATTTCATTTAGATGTAAGGTTTATATGTATATCTATCATGTTTAGTCTTTGTAATTTCATTTAGATAACTCTTAGAAGTAAGAGATCTGATATCTATATGGGTCGTGGTGGACATTATATGACATTGCGGTTAACATATATAAAGTTGTAAATTATTTTCTAAATAGTGGATTATAGAATAATTTTCTTGTGGTCCTTTATACTGTGTCCAATTTTGTTTCAGGGTGAGTCTGCATCTTTGGCTGATAGATATGGTCTGCCTATTGGCCCCTCCAATTGCCACAGCCATTTTCCTGAAGAAACAGATGCAATATAGACTATCTCATGGAATAGGTAATACTGATACAGTGATGCACCATATCGCACTTGACTCATTGGCCGGTTTTACACATCGTAGATTGAGCGTAGACGTCAATTAAGGTAGTCTTTGGCATTGTGTATCGAAGCGATTATCAATAAAATTACATGCAATACCTAACATCCCCTAGTCATCGTTGATTATTTCTAGGCCTTGTACTTACCGGTCTGGTGCCTGATTTGTTTTTGTAGAAAATTGGTGGACATACATGAGGACTGACGCTAAAGGTTTGGATGAGATTTACAAGCTGACCGAGGCTTGAAGGCTGAAAGTAGAGGTGCAAAAGACATTCTTAATTACGCAAGTTCAAGAGGCACACATTGAAAAAAAAAACAGAAGGATAATTCCTGGTAACGTTCTTGAATTTGACTGATATATTACAGTTGTTCTTCTTGAGGGACCTCTATTCTGGGATTTTAACTATTCGAATGCAATTTCTGATTTATTACAGATGGTAAAAGATTAGTGTTAAGGACAAGTGATTGTTAAGAGCCGGTTCAGATTCAAATCAAAGTGAATTTTAGAAGTTATAAAGATGGTAATTTTGACGTTTTGAGGTCAAACAGAGACATTCAACTCCTTTATTATACTAAGGTCATGAAATATCAATAAAATCTTTTTGATCACAATAAACTTACAAACATAATACAGCTGGGAAAATATTTTTGTGAGGAACTAGTAACAAAATCGGCACAACTTTAAAGGTTTGACTTCAAAGTCAAACTATGACTAATGTGTCCCCTGGAATTTTTTTCTTATATATATATATATTTATATTTTTTAATGAATATATCTAATGTGTGGGGTTCATTGGGGAACACTAAAAAAGTGGGGAACCGGGGAACCCCCCTAGGAACCCTTGGATGAAGTTAACTAATGGCTGAGATCAAATTAGATATTTTAAAGGTAAAAAAGCAGAGGGGTATTTTTGGAATTTTAGAAAAGTATGAATTAGATTATTCTGGACTTGTTCCCGTACATTGCAACCGTCGTCCCCATCACCGGAGATCCGCCGAGCTTTTAGATCTGGTTTTTGAAGACTGTTGTCGTCCCCATCGCCGGAGATCACCTATGATTTCAGATCTTCTTTTTGAAGACTGTCATCATCCGATTTTGCGGAGATCGCCTTTGTTTTCACATCTGCTTTTTGAAGAGTGCTGTTGTCTGCGTCGGCGGAGATCGATTATGATTTCAGATCTGCTTTTTCAAAGACTGTTAGGATATCCTAGCCTCTACCGATTTCATCTTAGATCTATGTAGCATCTATGTAACATCTAGGTTTGTTCTAATTTGCACTTTTTCGGATCTGTATTTCCGAAACTGTTTGAAAATCTTAGCGGTTACTGATTTCTTCTTTGATCTCTGGAATTTTATTTTGTAGAATTTAGATCTTAGTTTAAGATATCACATATTTACTATTTTCTTTTAATTTTACTTAATTTAGCCTGATTACATGAAATTTATGAGTACTTTTAGATGTTTGTTCATGTGTTGTTGCTTTTTTCAAAAAAAAAATATATATATTGTTTAAACATGTTAATATTTTTTTAACTTGATTTTATATAGTTTTTTTTAAAATAAAATTAAAACGATATAAAGAGTTAATTAATATTTTTTATCAAACACTTGATCATATGTAGGTTTTTTATGTTCATTTTTCAAAATAGGTTTAGTATTCTATTCATTTTATGTTGATATGGAATATGTTATCTCCGGGCACTCAGTCTTCACTTACATCTATATTGTTGACTTGTGTGCAGCAAGGAGAAGGAAAAATTATCATAAAAAAGTTATGAGATACGATTTCAGAACTTGCTTCGAGTATATTACTGGATAACGGTTAGCCTGAGCTTGTTACCATTCATGTTCCAGTGTGTTTCGTTGGATAAATTTTAAGCTTCAGGAGTCTGCGTTTTTTATATTTGCTCAATTGTCACAGTACATCGGCTAGACTTTGATTCTGCATATTAACCATCTTCACGTTGTGTTTTTGCAGTGTTTGACTACATCTGGTAGTTCCAATTTGCGAATTGTCGCCTTAAGTGTTGTGATTAATTTTATTCAGTGTTTAAACTCCGGTGATAGGGATAGGTTTCAAGATCTACTTCCTGCGATGATGACGACTTTGACAGAAGCTTTGAACGGTGGACAAGAGGCCACCGGACAAGAGGCATTGGAGATGTTGATTGAGTTGGCCGGAACTGAACCAAGGTTTTTGAGGTGACAGTTAGTGGAGGTGGTCCAGTCAATGCTGCAGATTGTGGATGCTAAGACGTTAGAAGATACTTCTTTTCTACAAGTTTAATGGTAAGAAAATAGTCGATGTTTGGTCTTATATTTTGAATAATGAAGAAATGTATAGATCAGATAATTCTAAAAGAAGATACTTCTTTTCTACAATTTTAATGGTAAGATTATTTTTTATATATAGTATTTTTGCAAAATATTATTTAATTGTTATTTAATAAATTTTCAATTAGGATAACAAGTTGATAGGTAATGCTGAAGAATTTGAAAAAATATATGAATTGTTAGACTAGAAGTATTAATGGAAAAGGAGAAGCATCTTTTATCATTTCAGGATATTGATCTGGTATGCATATTTATAATTTTTTAATATTTTTTTTATATACAACGAAGCTTATTTATTGTATAATTTAATTTATATCAGGTCTGTATACCAGTGTTAAGTTCAAAGGATTTCTATCTTTTAGTACTCAATTTGAATGATGTATCCCTAATTCTTATGGACAACAAGTGCAAAAATATTGATGATTATGAAAAAGTACCATATATCATAGTAAGTCCGTTATTTATATTTTACTTAAAATTTTATCCTTTTCTTTATTTCTAATATATGAACCTATCAATTGTTTTTTTTAGGGGAAGTTATTTGGAAAATATCTAAATTCTTTTAAACATAAGAATGCAAAAGAGATATATAAAGTTGAACCAAAGAAAGCTGATTTCAAATGGAGTACTGAAAAAAATCATACAGATTCTGGAGTATTTCTTATGTGTCACATGGATACTTACATGGGAGAAAATATAAAGGAATATCATTGTGGAATTTTTGCTAAATGTTCGGGTCAAGTAAATCAATTAAAAGTTCTAAGAAGGAAGTATGCGACAAGAATTCTATTATCAGAACTGAATTTGAAGAAAGAAGAAATTCTAGTAGAAGCTAATCATTTTCATTGTCTTAGAAAAGAAGAGAAGAACAATATTTTAGATTATGCTATAAAAAACTGGAATAACAGAGGTTTGAAGATGTATTGAATTTTTCTATCAAAAATTTAATTTTTTTAGTTAATGTATTCTTTCAGTTCAATTCTTCAGGACAACTTTTTTTTTAAATTATCAGTTTTGACGTTATATTTTCTTAACATGTTAAATAATTGTTTTTAATAACTGCAAAAAAAGTATTCTTATAAAGAAAACACTAAAAAAATGGCGAACCGAGAAACACTCTTAAAAATTAAACTTAACATGTTAAAAAAAACATGTGTTTTGAAGTTAAATTTTCTTAACATGATAAATTATTGTTTTTACTAACTGCAAACAAATAATCTTATATGCGGATGGTTCATTGGGAAACACTAAAAAACTGGGGAACCGAGGAACACTCTTAAAAATTAAACTTAACATGTTACAAAAAACATGAGTTTTGATATTATATTTTCTTAACATGTTAAATTATTGTTTTTACTAACCGCAAACAAGCAATCTTATATGGGTATGGTTTATTGGGAAACACTAAAATGCTGGGGAACCGAGGAACACTCTTAAAAATTAAACTTAACATGTTAAAAAAAACATGAGTTTTGATATTATATTCTCTTAACATGTTAAATCATTGTTTTTACTAACCGCAAACAAGTAATCTTATATGGGTATGGTTTATTCGGAAACACTAAGAAGCTGGGGAACTGAGGAACACTCTTAAAAATTAATCTTAACATGTTAAAAAAAAACATGAGTTTTGTTGTTATATTTTCATAATATCCAGTTTTTACTAACTGCAAACAAGTAATCTTATAATATACAGGGAGGGTTCATTGGGAAACACTAAAAACGTGGGGAACCAAGTACAATCTTAAAACTTAACATGTTAAAAAAAATTTCTAAATGTTTTTCGATGTAGAAACATTTTTAAGAAAAAAAACAAAAAGTAAAATTATTTTAAAAAAAGAGTTAAAAAATATATATATATATATATTATAAAATTAACTTAACATGTTAAAAATATTGTTTTTTTGAAATTTTTTCAGCGGTCTTTTTTTTATAAAAATGGGTATAAACTAATCAAAATAAAAAATAATTTTAACATGTTAAGTTAAATTTTTTCAAGTGTTCTCCTGTATCCTACTTTTTTTGTGTTCCTCAATGAACTTCACACTATAATACATTTTGTATCTTATTATTATTATAAATTTTATTAATTGCAAGGTAATTTTTGTGTTACCATGGATTCCTAGATCACGAGTGATCCGGGTGAGATTGGAGATACATGACCTTGTAATATTCCACTACAATTATTTATCATAATATGAATATTTTCTTAACATGTTAAACAATTGTTTTACTAAATGCGTTCATGTAATCTTATAATAAACATTTCTAAAAGAACTCTTATATTCTAACTTGTCAACTTTTTTTAAATCACACATTGCTAAATATTTTTTCAGACTGTTTCCTTATAAAATACATGTAGAAACATTTAAACATATAAAAACAAATAAAAGAACTTAAAAAAAGTCATAGTATTTAAACCATAATAATCTCCAAGTCACTACATTAAACCATCATTAAAGATTAAAGATCCATGATTTACAAAATAAACGACCATTTCTTTTCTTGCTTTCTTCACATTCCTAATTTCCTTTTTCTTTGTTCTTGTTTTCTTCGGCCTGTCTTTCTAATTCCTCATGATACTTTCTACAATTTCTACTATCATGTGTATCTGTGTAAATTCCACATAAATTGCACCTTCGTATGGTCCTCTTTTTCTATTCAATAGCCTTCTCGCCTGGACCCTTTAATCTTTTGCCTGTACCAGAACCTTTGTTTCTAATTCCAGTTGGATTTTGAATTTCATTTTGTTCTCTAACACGTACTCCAAGCATTGATTCATACCTAGCTTCCTTCGGTAATTTTTCTTGATTTAGCTCTTTAGCTTCTATTTCTGTTCTCATATCCTCTATTTTTTCCATGAACTCTTTAAGTTCAGCTTTATTATTCGTCAAAGCCCTTAAACAATAATCAACCGAAGATATTGCTTTGTTAGCCATTTCTTCAACTTCATTATCTGTTTCACTGTATAGAACTTTTTTTTGCCTTACATCTGCAGGAATCAAGTCCTTCGTCCAACGTTTGCATATATACTTTTCAGGAATTTCTTCAATATCACAGTTATTTAAAACATGGAATATATGTTTGCATAGTATTCCAAGTCTCAAAAACATTTGACATGAATATTCAATATTTCCATCTTCTGTATTACGGGTAACCTGAAATTAAAGTTTTAATTTAACATGTTGATTTTAAAAAGTCTTATAAAAACGAAACAAAAAACAATATGAAAAAGCTATAAATAAATAACTAAGATGGACTTTATAAAACAAATAATATTTAACATGTTAAATATTTATGAAACTAAAATAAAACTTAAAACAAAAATTTTGTATTTTGTCAACCTCAAATCGATACAAAAAACAATATGAAAAAGCTATACATAAATAACTGAACTTAAACAAAATTGAAACATACCTTGAATTCATGTATTGGTTCAGTGTTATACATCTGTAAAGGCACTAAGTCATCTTCAACAGGTTGACTTTTTCTCTTTTCTTTTACGATTGTAGTTTCAATTACTCCTTCAGAATTCACAACATTATGAGAACATCTCCAAACAGATTCTTCGATTTCAACTTGAATCAATCTAAATATTGTTCTAGTATATAATTTTGCAGCATGCTTTTCAATATTCAAAGGAGTTTTATACTTTGGAGTTGTGTTTTTTGTTTGATGATCTAGCGTTTCTTGTATATATCGTTGTTTGTCCATAGCAGCATCAAATGAAAACATAAATTGTATCAACGTATCTCCATAGTGAGTAAAACTGTTGAAAAATGAATTCTCACTTTCTGATCTTGAAGTTGTTCTCATCAATCCACAAAATTCAACATCTTTAAAATAAGATGGAATCCATCGATGTCGAATTTCATACATATCTGACAGCCATTTATTTCCCAAAAGATTGTATCTTCCATCAACTCTCTCCATCTCTTCTCAAATTGTTCAGGTCTAGTATAAATACTCCAAACAAGTTTATGAAACTTACTTTTAAACTCAGCATTGTTTTCTACATCTCCACAAACCTAAAAATATTTATTTTAACATGTAAAAAAAATTCAATTGAACATGATATTAATAAATATAAAAAAAACTTAAGTTTTACCTTTGTTGGAAGTTTGTTTGTAATGTGCCATGTGCAAAGTCTATGTTTTGATTCAGTGAATACTTTTGACACAACAACCTTCATTGCCGGATCTTGATCCGTAACAATTATGTTTGGTTGTTTTTTGAATGCTTTCAGAAAAATATCTAGCAGAAATGTAAATGATTCAATATTTTCTTTTGCAATCATCCTAGCTCCAATCGTAACACATTTCCTATGATTATCCATACCAGTAAACAGTACAAAAACCATACAATACCTGAAACAATTAAAAAAACAATATTAAAAATTAAATTAAAATTCAATAAATATTTAATATAAAAAATATAACAAACTTGTTTGTCCTATAAGTTGCATCAAAAGATATAATATCACCAAACGCTTCATAATTGCATTTTGCAGTTTCATCAGCCCAAAAGAAAGCAGACAATTCATTGTTTTCTAACTTATATTAAAATGAGAAATTATGCAAATGTTCTCTTCTTCCTTCCATTTTATCCTTTAACATTTGAGCATCATTCTCACCAATAAAAACATTAAGATTCCTTCTGCAATTTTTAAAATCTGTTATTGTTCCATGCACAAGATATCTAGAACCTCTAATACTGCTTAATACGTTATGAGCACGTGTTGCTCCTATATTATTTGAAGCAACCCTATGAATGAATTTTTCTTCCATGTCATCCAATTTCCTTCTTTTTCTTAACAAATGCTTGTATTCTGAAGAAACTAACTCATGATTATGTCTATCTTCAAAATTATAAAGGATATAACAATCTTTTTCATCGCACAAGATATCTAGAACCTCTAATACTGCTTAATACGTTATGAGCACGTGCTACTTCCATAACTGTTGTAAAATTCACTTGTTGAGATATAATTAGATGCTGAAAAGAAAAAAAAGGAAAATCAAAACATATATATATATATATATATATAATTTTAAACATAATGATATTAATAACAATAATAATTATAAGACAGAGAGAAAAAATTTTAATACCCTCACCTTCAAATTCACTTGGTCCTTCACTTGTACTTACACTTGGTCCTACTATAAGATTATCATTCATTCCATCCATTTTGAATTTTCAATGTAACCTTTATAAAACAAAAATTATAAGGTTAAATTCTTAACATCTTAAATATTTATTTAACATTTTAAATATTTATCATTCATTAAATCCATTTTAAGTTTCAATGAACCTTTGTAACAAAAATAAAAGGCAACTTCTCAACATGTTAAATATTATAATATAAATCAGTTAAAATAAATGACAAACAACTTGTGTAATTTTTAATCTTTACATTTAATATCTTATTTAGATGCAGATAAATATTTTCTTAACATGTTAAATAAATGTTTTTACTAACTGCATAGACGTAACCTTATAATATAAATCAGTAAAATTAAATGACAAACAACCTATGAAAGTTTTAAACTTCACATTTGATATCTGATATAAGCATAACAAGTTATATTGATAAACTAATATGTTAGTTTTTATTAATCGCAAGGTACGTCTTGTGTCACCATGGTTTCCTAGATCAACAGTGATCTGGGTGAGACCAGAGATACATCACGTCGTAGAAGGTTAGGAGCTTTCCCGACAATATACCATTGCGAATAATTATAAATAATACAGAATATTTTCTTAACATATTAAATAAATGACAAACAACCTATGCAAGTTTTAAATTTTACATTTGATATCTGATATAAAGCACAACAAGGTATAATAAAAAGCTATATTCTGAACATGTTAACTATAATAAAAAGCAGATAAATATTTTCTTAACATGTTAAATAAATGTTTTTACTAACTGCATACATGTAATCTTAGAACACAAATCACTTAAATTAAATGACAAACAACCTATGCAAGTTTTAAAATTTACATTTGATATCTGATATAAGCAGAACAAGTTATATTAAAAAGTTATATTCTTATCATGTTAACTATATTAACACTAGTACAAAACTGGGTTTATGGGACGGTTCAAATAACATTTTTGGGCGGTTTAGAAAAATACAGTGTCAAAAAACCTCTACAAAATTTCATTGTATAAAAAAGTGGGTCAATAAGGTTTATTTGGGCCAGTCTAAAACAAGCCGGGTTATTAAAAGAAATCATTTGGGGCGGTGCATTATTTTGGGACGGTTAAAGTATTTGGGGATGTGGGCCGCATTCTTCTGGGACGGTTATACCTTTTGAGACGAAGGGTTTATCTTCTCAATCTCTCTGCCACGAACGACAATAATCTTCGCTGAGATCCTCCTCCTTCCCAAATTAGACTAGATCAGAGCTCCTTTGTCTTCCGAAGCATCTTCCAAAGGCGCCGCATTTGGATTACAACAGTGATTTTCCATTCTTCCCGGCACACCTCGGCGAATTTCTGTCGTCCAGCGTAAAGGTGAGTTTTTATTTGATGCTCTGGTATAACGCATGCATTTGTTAAAGAAGATTATGCTTTAAGAACATACATTTAAGGATCTTTTGTTTGAAACCCTACCCGACCCGTTAACACCACCAGGGACCATCCATAGTTAAACCCCTAGTGAAATGTTAGGTTTGCTTAGTGACCCACTGGCATCCATTTCACCTCCAGCAATCATATTAAAAAGGATTATACTTTAAAACATAAATTTAAGGATTGTGAGTTTGAAACCTTACCTGACCCGATAACACCCCTAGGGACCATCCATTTTTGCACCCCTAGTGAAGTATTAAGTTTGCTTACTGGGTTGCTTGAATCCATTCTTGTCAATAGCGAGTGTATCAATCGCTATAGTGCGCTACGTAGCGTATAGGTCTAGGCTCACTATTAGGGTTGTAGCAATAGATAGCTATTAGACAATTTATTTATTCTTTTTTTTTCATATAAATAGCAATTAAATATAGCTATAAAGTAGCTGGATTTTAGGTTTTTGTTAAATATACATGTAAAATACCATATATACCATGGTATTTTGATATAATATACATATAAAATATTTTAAAATATTTTTTCAAGTGTATCGCCATGTATAATATTTAGTTTTTATATCTGCAGATATACCATATTTTTTATATGGTATTTTGATATAATATACATATAAAATATTTTAAAATATTTTTCCAAGAACACCACCCGACACTTTCTGCACATGATTCGCTACCTCGATAGATGATTTTCCGCCACCCTTAACTGTCATTTCCTCGGGCAAACGCTCAAGGAACGTGATCTCATGTGTTGGACTCGGGTTCCTGATGTAGAAATACGGGTCCCAGAACTTAACACCGCGAACCGTTGTACCATGGAACATGTTCTGTTTAAGGTTCATAGCCACTGGGACAATCCTGTCACTTAACTCAGCAAACAAGGGACTGAACTGTAGTAAGAAAGGTTCATGACAAGTGGTGCCTTCCGGGCAGAACACTAGGTCCCCTTCTGGAGTAACTCTTTGATACGGGCAGCATCCACTTCACGGTCACGAGTGAGGGCAATTGCGGGAGTTGGTGACATGAATCTCGAGAGTTTGGTAACACTGTAAGTATTGAATATGTGTGATGACTCGTCACATGTTCGAATATGTGTGATGACTTGTCACATGTTTACTTCTATAACTTTTTTTTCCGTAAGCATAATATTGGTAGCTACAGCTCAGTTGAGTCCATGCTTTTTTATCTTTTGATCAAGCCCATCTTATATTTCTATTTGATGACTCGTCACATGTTTACTTGTATAAATTTTTTTCCTAAGTTAAGTTCAGAAACTATTGTTTCGCTATTCAATATTTCGTTTCCTGCATTGAAATTAAACATTTTAGTTTTAACACTAATTCAACTCTCATGTGATGCTACATCACTATCCTCATCTCCTTTAGTTCTTCTCAACACACAAATCAGTTGATTTTACAAACAATTAATTCTAACTTACTGTATTTTTGTGAGTTGACCTACGACTAAAAAAGTCAAATGTTGAATCCACATCATTGAATATATGTCATCTACTCATCTACCTCCGGGTTCAGAAAATCACATAAATTTTGATATATCCATAGAAAATACTGTTAACTAAGTAAAACTTGCAAAGAAAGTAAAAAAGTTTGACTTTTTAAGACTAAAAAGAAACATTTTGTTTGTTGGCAACTGTCATGAGCATAGCAAAATAATGGTTAAAACAAAAAACAAACCAGAGTTTTACAATGGCTATGACTTGCACTTGGACGCAAACCGTTTTGTGTTACTTACAGTGTTAGCAAACTCTCGAGATTCATGTCACCAATTCTCGCAATTGCCCTCACTCGTGAACGTGAAGCGGATGCTGCCCGTATCAAAGAGTTACTCCAGAAAGGGGACCTAGTGGTCTGCCCAGAAGGCACCACTTGTCGTGAACCTTTCTTACTACGGTTCAGTCCCTTGTTTGCTGAGTTAAGTGACAGGATTGTCCCAGTGGCTATGAACCTTAAACAGAACATGTTCCATGGTACAACGGTTCGCGGTGTTAAGTTTTGGGACCCGTATTTCTACTTCATGAACCCGAGTCCAACATATGAGATCACCTTCCTTGAGCGTTTGCCCAAGCAACAGAAACTTTAACCAGTAGATTTGAGATCACTTATGGATTAAGGCTTATAGTTGAATTTACTGTGGATTTTTGTTTAGAAGAACCAGGTACTTTCAATTAATGAATGGTTTCATATTAGGTTGAATCTTGTTGACTAGTTATTAATTTTATTAGCAAGTAGCTGGGTTTAATTGTGAGAATTTAGTTGCGATTTATGAACAATTTTTGTTTGGGTTTTCACAAGATACATATATTGATACCAGAATATAGCAAAACTTGAGTTCTTTGTTTGATTATACCTATTAAAGATGTGTAAGTTTGTAAATTGTTATAAAATGCTCTGCAAATGTGGACTGCAGAGGCTAGCAGTTAAAGACTTTTTATGTAATATGCTATAAAGATTTTGAAGGTATGATGTTAGGACAAAAGTATGAAATTTAATTTTTTTTATGGTTTAGTAAAAAAAAAGGGTAAAATGGTCATTTTCTAATCTATTTCTAAGGAAATCGAGTTTGGATTTAGGGTTGGGTTGGGTTGCGGGTCAAAATGGGTTCGGGTTAAAACGGGTCCGGGTCAGAATGGGTCAAATAAAAAAGGGTTGTTTTGGTTCGGGTCGGGATGGGTTCGGGTCAAAACGGGTTCGGGTTGGAACGGGTCCGGGTTGAAATGGGTTTCGGGTCGGGTTGTACTGTACTGTTTTGGATACCTCATTTTGACCTTCTCAAATCATCCGAGATATACGATTTGAGTTTTGATTTGAAGTCATCAGACTTGAGCTTAGATCCCATTAATATTATGATTTTTAATAAATGTATGCGTCTTAAACTTGGTGACATGTTTTAATTATGTGTTTAGTTTTTGTTATATCGTTTCCTGATTTTTTTTCTTTTTATTAGAATCACCAGAAAGAATATTGTATATTTTGGTCAGTTTGAACCTCTAATGATGAGTTAAAAAGTAATTACTTATTGAGATACCCATATACGCAAGTCATGATGCCACAAAAGTGACTAAGCTCGTTCATTATATGCTTTCCCTTTTAATATTTTTCTAACCTCTTCTTCATTTTATTGTAGTTCAGAAACACTGTTACTCCCAAAACCATAGCCACAGTCCACTTGATTGAGTTAGCTGTATCTTCTCAAATCTTCAGCATTAAATTCATTCAACAACCCATATAAGGTAGGAAAATTTCATTTTGTTTCATTAATTGTTAATATATTTTTACCTCTAGTTAATTTCATTCATGTATTAATTGATTATATGCTGTTAATTGTAGTTAAAAGTTGAAGAATTATAATTTCGTCAACTCTTCATTCTATCACCAATTTAAAGGTACGGAAATTCTATTCATATTCCATTTGTTGTTATATATATTGATTATATGCATATACATCTAGATCTAGATAACCTTTAGAGTATACCCGTCCGAAATTTATCTAATAGAGATAAATTTCGGATTGTCCCCATTTTGGGACTGCTTTTTGAATATTCTATCTCTTTAGGATCTGTATATGTTTTAACGGGTTGGCTGTTTAAGAAAAAATGGGTAGCATTTCGCCTTAGCTCCTTCGAGTTTGCGGGTTACACGCATACTTGGGGAGTTAAGGCGAAATGCTGTCGATTTTTTCTTAAATAGTCAACTTGTTAAAATATATACATATGAGATAGAATATTCAAAAAGTGGGTTAGGATCCACCGCCTTAGAACACTAGTTTACACCATATATGTGTGTGTATATATATGCAATTATATGATTTATTTGTTTATTTTTAATTTGCAGATGGATCGTACTTACTGGATGTACCATAGCACACGTACAAGCTCGACATATACAGATGGCGTTCGAAATTTTCTTAGGGTTGCTGAAACACATCGGTTGAATAGTGGAAGTGGATTGATTTGTTGCCCTTGTACAATTTGTAAAAATTTCCAAAGATTTAATGATATCAAAGACATACAGTTTCATTTAATTACACGTGGTTTTATGCCTAGATACACATGTTGGTCAATGCATGGGGAATCACTTACCAACACTAGCACAACGTCAATCAATCTAGATGATGATAATAGGGAGAACAATGATTCAAATATTGATGACGATAATGATCATTTTAATGACCCAAATGACAACTTAAATGAAATGTTTCATGATTTAGAGACTAATATTGGTGCGGATGATCAAGAAAAATTACAACAACTCTTTGAAGAAGAAGGAAAACCGTTGTATCCCGGTTGTGAAAAATTTTCGAAACTTAATGCTGTGTTGAAGTTGTTTCATTTAAAGTCAAAAAACGGATGGAGTGATAAAAGTTTCACAAATTTATTAGTGCTTTTGCACGACATGCTTCCCGAAGGTAATGAGTTACCGCTTTCGACATACCGAGCAAAAAAGTTGATGTGTCCTATGGGATTAGAAATTGAAAGAATACATGCATGTCCAAATGATTGTATGTTATATAGAAATGAGTTCGAGAATGAACATAAATGTTTTAGATGTAATGCATCAAGGTATAAACGTAAAAAAGAAACCGATGAAGTTGATGATGATGTGACAAAAAATGGGCCACCGGCTAAAATGTTGTGGTATTTTCCCATCATACCGAGATTGAAACGTCTGTTTTCAAACGAAAAAGAGGCAAAACTATTACGTTGGCATTCAGATGAGCGTGTAAATGATGGAAAATTAAGACACGTGGCAGATTCACCTCAGTGGAGAAACATTGATAACATGTATCCAGAATTTGGAGAAGAGATTAGAAACATACGGTTTGGACTTAGTTCAGACGGAATCAATCCTTTCGGCAGCATGAGTAGTCTCCGTAGTACTTGGCCGGTTCTTTTATGTATCTACAATCTTCCACCGTGGTTAGCCATGAAACGAAAATACATTATGATGTCTTTGTTGATTCAGGGTCCGAAACAACCTGGTAATGATATTGATGTTTATTTGTCTCCTTTAATTGAAGACTTAAAAACTCTATGGAGTTCAGGTGTAGATATGTATGATGCTTACAAGAAAGAACAATTTAAATTGCGGGCCATGATTTTTTGCACCATAAGTGATTTTCCTGCGTACGGTAACTTGTCAGGGTACAAGACGAAAGGTAAGAAAGCATGTCCTGTTTGTGAAGATGAGACAAGTTCAGTATATTTAAAAAATTGCAAAAAAACTGTATACATGGGACATCGAAGATTCCTTCCGGATGGTCACATTTATCGAGAGAAAAAGGAAGAGTTTGATGGTAGTACCGAGCTCCGAAAGATAAGGAAACGATTTGATGCATTTTCAAGAGTTAAAAATTTAAAAACTGTGTTGGGAAAAAAAACTGTGTTGGGAAAAAGAACTCGCGTTGAGAAAGGTGTTATTTGGAAAAAGAAATCAATCTTTTGGGAATTACCTTACTGGAAACATTTAGATGTTAGACATTGCCTAGATGTTATGCATATCGAAAAAAACGTATGTGATAGCTTGTTGGGCTTATTGTTAAATATTCCCGGTAAAACGAAAGATGGGATAAATGTCCGTAAAGACATGGTAAATATGGGAATACGTAAAGAGCTTGCCCCTGTTGAGAGAGACAACCGTATTTTTCTGCCACCTGCATGTTATACTATGTCAAGAGAAGAAAAAACAAAGTTTTGCAAATGTTTACATGATATTAAGGTACCATCAACTTATTCTGCAAACATTAAAAGTTTAGTGTCAATGAAAGACTGTAAACTTCTTGGTATGAAGTCTCATGATTGTCATGTTTTAATGACACATATGATTCCTATTGCAGTTCGTGGAGTGTTACCAGAGAACATCCGACATACAATCACAAAACTTTGTTTGTTTTTTAACACGATTCACTCGAAAGTTATTGATCCCGAGTCACTGGATACATGGCAAAAAGAAGTTATCATCACGCTCTGTGAACTAGAGATGTACTTTCCACCGTCTTTTTTTGATGTTATGGTTCACCTAGTATCCCATATAGTAGGGGAAATTAAGGCTTGTGGCCCAGTGTTTCTACGTTACATGTACCCCTTTGAAAGATATATGGGTTTTTTAAAAGGTTATGTAAGAAATCCTAACCGACCTGAGGGTAGTATTGTTGAGGGATATGCTTCCGAGGAAGTGCTTGAATTTTGTACAGGTTATTTGGAAGGTGTGGATAGTATTGGTGTACCTCAATCTCGTCACTCGGGTAAACTTGATGGGGTTGGAGGTGTTGGTATGAAAAACATCATCCCAAGTCGTGACACTTTACAAATTGCACATTTATTAGTCCTAAAACACATGACTTGTCTTGCTCCATTTGTTGAAGAACACATGAACATTTTACGGGCGACATACCAGGGTAAGGATAATATGTGGTATATAATAAAGCATAATAAGGAGTTTTCTAGTTGGATGAAAACTAAGGTAACAACAACTAAGGTTGACAGAATTGTGGAAAAGTTAGGGCAAGGTCCAGATTTTAAAGTTAAATCTTACCAAGGGTACGACATTAATGGTTACACGTTTTATACTAAAGATCAAGATGCAAAAAGTACAATGCAGAACAGTGGAGTTACAATAATAGCATCAACGGCTGAATTTGATAGGATGAATCATGATACAATGATAAGAATTGCTAAAGATTCTTATTACGGTGTCATACAAGAAATTTGGGAATTAGATTATTATGATTTCACTCAAACTGTGTTTAGATGTAAATGGGTGAATAATCGTACAAGTGTCAAAGTTGATAAATACGGTTTTACTCTTGTAGACCTTAAAAGTGATGGCTATGCATCTGAACCATTTGTTCTCGCAAAACATGTCAGACAAGTGTTTTTTGTCAATGACCCGAGCAACCCAAGATACCACATCGTCTTGCAAGGTAAACGACGTATTATTGGTGTCGACAATGTCGCTAATGAGGAAGAATATGACCAGTTTGATGATCTACCACCATTTTCAGTCGGTATTCAACCAGGTAATTACAGGATTGAAGGCACCACATACTTACGATCTGACCACACGGAAGGGACGTATTGCTGATAAACCACATCAAACTAAATGATCAAGGTTTGAGATTATATATACACACACACATTTTGTATTATTTTTTTTAATTGTAGTCTATTAATACAATTTTTTTTTGTACAGGATAGACAATGATGAAGATAAGCCATGTGATAGATGATCTCATTTTTATTGAACTTTTTCTAGTGGAAACTTAGTAAAAGATTGTTATTTTGTGTCTAATTTTTTTAATTATCACTAGATTTTTTATTGGTTTTTTCTTGTGGTAAAGTTGTATAGTCAAATAATTTTTCTTTCGCATCTTAATTAATGATTATTGTTTGACTGGAAGTACTACATGATATTACTCAACTAGATGATTCAGCCTGCACGTTGCTGCCGAACCTAGGCGGAATTTGATAGGTATTCGTTCAGTTTGTCATAGTAACGACACTTGCTATAGCAAACTAAAACATAAAAATAAAGTCTTAATAGTACTCACACTTGGCATAACAAATAAAAAAGACATCCTAATTATTTTTAATATTTATACTTGTTTATAATAAAACTCAACAATTTAATAAAAAAAACCGTTACGTCGCAAGGAACTAGATTTCGCCACCATAAATTTTGGCTGGGAATTTGCGCATGGATCAAACATTGTTGACCAACTTTTTAAAACTTATTATATTAAAATTATAATATTTATTCAAAACACACTTATTCTAATTAACAATGACCCACATTTGACCAATTTGACAACGTCACGAACATCTTTACACACACTTCAATGATCCGCGAACAATATTATTATAACTTGACCGGACATTGAACTGGTGGCATTATTGGTGCGCTGGTCAAAGTGGTCTAACCGGATTTAGTAACCGCATAAATGTATATAGAGTTAAAATATAGAAATGCAAAAAAATCAATTAGATAACAAATAATTAAATGTATTTTTTAATAATGTTGGCACTCATGTAAATTGCAATCATTAAACCCCAATTTCAGGTATAAGGCTATGGGGTGTGGGGCGTTGGTTGGGGCGAGGGTTGCAAAGCAACGTTGGCTAAACCACACCGGGCCAGCAGCGTTGGCTATGGCGTTGCCTCGCTGGCGTGGGTTTGAAGCCTGGCGTGGAGCGGGGGGGGGGGGGGTGAGGTGGCTGGTGAGAGATGACCGTTTAGGCTAGCCGTTGCCAAACGGCTACTTTGTTTAAAAAAATATTTCTTTTTTAACATTATAAATCCACACCCATTTTTTTTTACCATTTTTACCACTGCTCGTAATCAAGAGCTTGATCGTAATTTGGATGATTTTGATGAGTCTCCTTCCCGCCCACCAGGTAGAGACACATCAAAAAAGCGGATTCAAAGAGGGAGATCGGGTTCGGCCTCAGGTAAAGGGTTTTACACCGACCTGTTGGAAGAAATTGGGACGAAAATCGACACATTCAATTTCATCCAACAACAAAGGATCGAGATGGAAAAAAATATCCAAGTGTCGTACTATAAAAAAATATCTCTAAAAGAAAAATGCGAAGATATGAAATTTCTTGTCATGCCCATCAATCACCGTACCGGCCCATAATTGGAATTGACATGCAAATGAAACAAGAAATCTTGAAAAAATATGACATTAGGGTTGTAAACGAACTGAAGTTCAGCGAACAGTTCGTGAACCATTCGGCGGGAAGTTCATTTATGTTCGTCTGTTTAATAAACGAACAAATATGAACAAGAAATTTCGTTCGATTAGTTAAATGAACGAACATGAATAGAGGTCTCATTCGTTCTATTGTGTTCGTGAACGTTCGGTAAGGTGTTCGTGAACATTCGTTCATTCGTTCTCTGGCCATCCACCTTTAGCATTTGTCACGTTCGCCAAATTTATTTGTGTTCTTGTGTGTTCGTGAACCGTTCGTTAACATGCATAATTCCTTAATGAACGAACATGAACATAAAATGTCGTTTGGTAAGTGTTCATGAACCGTTCATGAACACATTTATTTCCTTAACGAACAAGGCCTTGTTCGTGTTCGTTCTGTTCGTTTACATCCCTATATGACATGGATAAATCATGAAGTTTTTAATCTTTTTTTTTGTTTTAAGTAGCTTTTTTTATTTCATGTAGTTTTTTTTAATTTTATTTGTAGTTTTTGAAAAAAAAATATACAATCTTCTATTTTAGTTAGTGTGTTAATTTAATTAATGGAATTTTAAATAGTTAAAAAAAATCAAAATCTACAAGGCTGGCCACGCCAGCCGAAACCACGCCACCTCACACCCCTTCTTTTGAAGAATTACCTTATGGACCCCACACACCACGTGTCAAGCAATGCCCCAACCCAAGCCGCCCACACCCTGCGTTCTAATGTTTGAAATGGTTATAATCAATGTTTTCATGACCGGACCGGATAGTGAACCGGTCGGTTTACCGGTTCACTGGTCGAACCGGTTGGATCGGTCGGACCGGATTCAAGAATCGGATGATATCATAAATAATTTAATCTTCAAAAAATATAGAAAATATACCAAAATTGTTTCTCAAACATTAAACATAAATAGACAACATCATATATAAAAGCCAATACAATACACAAAGTTCTTTTAAAGTATACCTTTTTTTTGTTATTCAGTATATAAAATTACATTTCTTCCACCCGTGAATACACAGGGTTTTTTTTTACATATAATTTTTTTATTGTTTGGTATACAAAATTATATTTATTCAAACCGCACAATAAATGAGGTTTTTAAAGATATAACTTTTTATTATTTAATATACAAACTTATATTTACTTAACACATGTAATAAATGAGGTTTTTAAAAGTATATTGTTTTTTATTTAGTATATAAAATTACATTTATTCAACTCGTGTAATACAAATGAGGTTTTTTTATATAGGTTCTAAAAATAAAAAAAAAATACAAATCTAATGTTTTAAATAAACTAAAAAGAATAAAAAAAGGAAGTGAAAAGCCATATGGGGAACCGGAGACAGCTGTTATATGGGAATTGGGAAAACAAATTTATTAACTTTCTTAAATTATGAAGGCTACAAGCACACAGAGATTAGGTGACTTTAAAATTGGTAAAGCAAATATGGAGGAAACCCTAACGCCAATCTCTCCATCTCTCTTTGCATTCGCCGTTTCGTTGGCACTCACCACTACCGCTCCACCTCCCGCACCGTTCTATTCCGCCACTAATCATGATTATCTCATTCATCTCCCCGTTTCCACTATACCGATTCCTAGAATGGCTCTACTCTGGTGGCGACGCAAGCCGGTTTGACTGAGCTTCAGCTGATTATGTGAAGCAATGGCGGCCTCATAATCCATCCTCCACATGAGATTTTTATATCCTACGTTTCGATTTAGGCTTTTTCAGCACAGATCCGGCGAATTAGAGTATGCATAAGGTATAACTGAGTTTGGGTCTCCGGCCTCGTCTCCGACGGAGATGGTTTTCCGGCAATTAAAAAAGAAGCCCTAAATGTTTTCTTTTTTTTTTTTGGAAAAAAAATGGGTGAAAAACCGTTTCAGAAAATCAAGATTTTCTCATAAAAAACCCACTCCCGCCACATTATCATAAATTTCTCATAAAATACCCGCTCCCGCCCCATTTACCACAGTCCCACGTTAGTTTTAAACCTAATATTCTTCTCCAAACCGTCCACGTTGTTTTGCCATATTAAAACAGTGAACGAAGGTAGCTT
Organism: Helianthus annuus; assembly: GCF_002127325.2. Lineage (NCBI taxonomy): Eukaryota > Viridiplantae > Streptophyta > Magnoliopsida > Asterales > Asteraceae > Helianthus > Helianthus annuus. Next base: position 7,610,501 of record NC_035442.2, on the reverse strand, counting down.
CTTCCCTATTTCCCTCATTTTAATTTGTAAGTATCTTTGCATGTTAAAAGCTTTATAGTTCTGTTTAAATTGATGATTTGCATTTTCAACAAGTTTAATGTTTCTTATTGTTACCTTGTGAATCATGATTTATTTGACTAGTTGTTATATATATTTGTTACCTTTTTGTTGATTTTGCAATTTTGATTGCTGAAATTAAGGCGTGGATTCAATTCTTAGATTTTGTATTACACACTTTTGATTTGATGATTTTAAATTTGTGATCTTAGGAAAGTGGCCTCTAAAGTTTACTGGAAATTGCAAATTCACCATTCTAATTGGATTTATGAATTTCAAATGCAAGATATAGCTTTTCATTTTGTTTCTTTTGTGTTATATCCATATGCTTTCAAATAAATCAAATATTAGGTAACTAATCTAATTAACATAATTACACCTGTAATCAAGATGTTGATAGCATTTATGTCTTCTTAGAAACCGTTATTTGTTCTGCAATATCACTTTCTGAAGTTACGGTGACCTTTGAGTTCATAGTTTATGTTTAAACTGATGCTTGGTTGTTGACTAGGGCAAATATGTATATTGGTTTTGTAAATATGTATGTATATGTATCTAATTAAATAACTTAGTTATTTCTTTTGCTTAATTGTAATCTATAGCTATGTCAAAAAGAGGCAAACGTGGTGTTGCTTCTTTTCAAAAGAATTATAAAGAGGAGGATTATAAGGTAGATTTTGACAAAAATAATCGCCCGGTGGGTGCAATGAGTTCTCCATTTATGTCATGGTTTGGGCTGAAAGTTAGACAAACGTTTCCATATCATATTGATACGAAGGATTTTGAAAGAAACCGGTGGGAAGAATTATGGTTGGATACCAAGGTATGGTTTTTTATTTTTTTTACACATTATCATAAGATGAAATATTTGTTTAGTATTATGTTTAACCTTTTGTTTTGTAAATTTTTAGAGGTTATGGAATATTCAAACTGATGGGGCAAAAAAGTTTATGCTTAAAAAAGCAAAGAAGCTTTGTACAAAATTCAGAAGCAGGCTTGTTATCAACTATGTTAATAAAGGAAAAAGGCCTTTTGAGAAATATGCATATCTCGATCCTGCGCATTGGGATGAATTCGTTCAGAAAAAGACAAGCAAAGAATTTTTGGTATGTATGAATTAATTATTATATTATTGTTATTATTATTATTATTATTATTACGTTTGCAAGTATTAATTGTATTTTGTTGATTTGTGTGAAGGATATAAGCGAGAAGGCCAAAGCAAGTGCAAACGCGAACACAAACTTCTCCCGACTAGGACGAACTGGGTTTGCGGGATTGGATGCTAAAACCGATATCATATGGCCTCTACTTGAAGCAAAGTATCCATATCTTAAAACTATACAAGATAAACGTGCCAAAGCGTGGATAATGAGTAAAAAAATAAAAAACCCAGAAACTAACTCGTATGAACTTGCACCAGATTCGCATGAAACAATCGAACGTTTGGTAAGTAAATGTGTTTGATTATTTTTTTAAAGTTGTATATATCTGAAACGGATGATTTAACAATATCTTTCTATAGGTCCGCACCGAGAGAGAGATGATAGAAGATGGTAGTTATTTTGCCGGAAAGGATGACCCGATTGTTAGAGTTATGGGACGTGAACACGGCGGAAGAACACGGGCAGTCTCCGAGCTTATAGGTAATGTCAAACACACACACACACACACACACACACATATATATATATATATATATATATATTTGAGTTTTTTTCATCTATTGATGCTGATGTAGTTTTGGATTTTGAGTTTATGTAGGTTCAACACAGGTTCATGGAGGATTGTTCAACAATAGTAAAAAGCGAGCAAGAAGGTGCAATAGTTTGGATGCGAACAAGGAGAAAGGCTCGGTATCATGGGTGGACAAGAATTCCGGTGGACCGATCATATCCTATCCACCTATCGAGGTAATATATTTATAGGCTGTTAAAAATGTTATATATTTTTTAAAAAATGCTTTATGGTTTCGCAGAAATTGACACCATGTGAGATGCTTTTTCCATTCCAAGTTAGCGATGAGTTGACGGTGGCTATAGGGCAGATATGGCCAACTTCTGATAGGATTCTACATGGCAAACTAATAAGCGAGGGTTTTGTAAAAGTTCAAGTAGATAATGTCATTGAAGGTTGCGAGAAAATGCCTGTTCTTGAAGTAACTAAAACTGTGGACATTAAATGTGTTGGAGACATGCTTCACTGTTTTGTTCAATGGCCAAGGGATGCAGTAAAGGTATATTTGTTTATATATTACATTATACTTTAGTATATTGATGTTTACTCTAATTTTTTTTTGTTAAATTGTAGATTGTGAACAAGGAAACATCCAGCAGGTCTGTGAGTTTCCTGAGAACGAACCCGAGGCTCGATTCATCAAGCCACACAGGCGCCTCGCCTCAAACACAAGCCGGTGACATCTCGGCGATTTCATGTTATCATCCAGAGGTAGTTTATATTAATTTAGCTTGATTTGTTCATATTCTAGCCATAGTTATCAAAGGCGTTAGGCGCACTCGAGGCGCATAGGCCTCGCCTAGGGCCTAGGCGCAAAGTGAAAAAAAAGCAAGGGCCCTAGAAAAAAAGCGCACGTAATTGAAAAAAATAATATAATGTATTATGGGTTGAAAAAGATAATTAATGTATCTTGTAGGTGTATAAAATTAATAGTACTCTCTAAATATATTTGTAGAACTTATATAGTTAGATATTAAAATTATCTAACTAGTTTAAAAAAATAAAACTTTTTAAGATAATCTTTTTTGTAAAAATTCTAACATATATAGTTAGAGTAGTTTAAAAAAATAAAACTTTTTTAGATAATTTTTTATAAGAAATTCTAACATATATAGTTGAGTACTTGCTATAATAATTTTGAATATTTGGAAAGGAAAAAGAATTTTGTTAACTATTGACACAGTCTTCTTTCTACATAGTGCCTAGAGTGCCTAGCTTTTTCTGCAAAACACTGTTAACGTAAGCTTTTAAGAAAAATTTCTCCACTCCTTTTCAAAGGTCAAAACTGAGTATCCTTTCTGCAAGTCATAATGCCTTTCATTCTTTCATCTTTTGTTTTCTCCTATTCAAATTTTTGTCTTCGTTGAACCATGCACAACCACAAATATGTCCATACGGAAAGTATTGTAGAAGTTCGCCGGAAACTGGGCAGGAATCTGGCCGGAATAGTCTCCGGAAAGTTGTTTTTTGGCTGGAAGCTTACTAGAAGAGCGCCTTTGACGGCACAAGGCGGTATGGTTGCGCCTCGCCTGAAAATTGCGCCTAGGCGCAGCAGGCGAGCGCTTTTGATAACTATGATTCTAACAGTTTTTTTGTTATTTTAGATTGAGGAAGACCCGTATGAACTACAAATGCCTATTCAACAAAACATTGATCAGATGAGTTTTATGAATATGGTAAAGCATCAGCAACTTGTTTTATATAACAATCCACACACAAATGCGCGTGTACACACACCTCTCTATCTCTATATATATGCAAACATATATAAAAGAGTACTAATCAGATTTTTGTTTCTATAATAATCAATAAGTACTAATGTTGTTTTTATAATGCTTTTTAGTTAATGGAAGTGCAAGAACTACCTGAAAAACAAATGGCAAACAGTCATGCTCCTAATCTAGATCCAGAATTTATCGATCCTGAAGTAACTACTGCTTTGGAAAGAACAAAGACTAGGCCTCGTGCAATTCAAGATATGGTTGAACTATTATCAAGGTGTGTTGGGGATAACCATAGCATTCAGATTTCTTCACCGGCCAGGATGTATCCCCAAACGGTTCAGGATAGTATTCCATATGTGGAGTTGTTACAACTATTTTCTAATGATTGGCTTGACATCACTGTGATACATTGGTTTGCAATGTAAGTTTTTATTATTGTTTTACATGGTACAGTAACATTTTATAGATACAATTCAGTTTACCAACTTTATCATTTTTTATTGTTCTTGATTTAAGGTATTTTTATGAGTCACATAATTCTCGAAGCGCATTTTTTAATCCGCACCACATCAAAGGTGATTCATGCACGAAAAATTCTGAAGGCGTTCAAGAACATATCATAGATATGTTTATGTTCCATACCGACAAAACATTTTTTCTTGCGCCATATTTAGCCAAGTAAGTTATGTTCTTCCACCATACATACACACATACATACTTAATTTTTGTATGATTTTTATTTTTTGTAGTAACCATTGGACCCTAATTATCATTTGTCCATCAACTGAGAGAGGCTATATCATTGATTCTATAAGTAGAGAAAAGGACCAGCATAGTTACCTTCTTACGTCTGTCATTGATGAAGCTTTTGGGTTTCCATTTCTTTGGGATATGGTGAATGTATGTTTTCTATTTTATTATCAGTTTATTTTCATGCATTTAAAATTCTTAATTCTTAATTCTTAATTCAAAACAGTGTAAGCAGCAAAAGAATGGTTGGGAATGTGGTTTTATGGTTATCAAAAACATGTACGAGTTTGTCAATACTATTCAACATGACTTTCCCATTAAGGCAAGTGTTTTCTATATATTTATATACTTTGTATATTTGCACTAAATTCTATATTTTTCAAATTACATGTTTTCTATTTATTTGTTTTAGCTTTGGAACGAAAAAGGTTGTCTTCCGCAAAAAGAAATTGACAAACTGATCCTAGAATTAACGCCACAGTTTATCAGTAGGGTGTTTCCAACGGGTCAGAGGCATGCGTGACAACAGGTAAAATGTATTTTCACATGTCAAATATAGTAAACAAAGCTAATATAATTAGAAAATGAATAATATTCTCATATATAGTCTTATTGTTAGTACACTGAATATAATTAGAAAACTAATGCTATTATATAAAGTTTTGGGACAACTACTGAGCAAATATCTCATGTGTTGACTTAACTTGGGAAACATACTGAAAATGCTTAGTTATTATCTTTTAGTTTGGTTGTGTCTTGAATATATTGTTTATTAATATTTTTTTTTATCTTGATTGATTTTGATTTCAATTTTGTCAGGTGTGGTGATGAAAACTAAGAAGAGAGCAATGCAAAAAAAAGGTAAAAGTTGGAGTTCTACAACTGGATTGGAGTTGAAGTTTTTGTTTTATGTTTGAACTTTTGGTGGCAAATTTGTTTCTTTAGGAGTTAAAGTTTTTTCATTTTGTGTTTGAACATTTGGTAGGAGATCTGTTTCTGTAGGAGTTCCAAGTTTTTTTATTTTGTCTTGAAGTGAGAGTTTGACTATTATCATTTGGTAGCAAAGTATTATGTTTTATGTTTGTTTTGAATCTATCGACTCTTAACCTTTCTTTTGTTATGCTAATATAGAAAATTACCAGTATTGTTATTATTATTATTATTATTATTGTTGTTGTTATTATTATTATTATTATTATTATTATTATTATTATTATTATTATTATTATTATTATTATTATTATTTATGTACTAGCACTTTTTTGTTATCTATATTTAATGACCCGGTTGTTTTTATTTATTGACGTGGTTTCTTAACAGCGCTAAAAGAGAGCCTCATTTTTGACTCCCTATTTGAAGTGGTTTTGGACACGGTTGTTTCTATTTACTGACGCTATTATTTCTTTTTAAAGACGCGTTTTCTTAACCGTGCTAAAAGATAGCCTTATTTTTTGACTCCCTATTTGTTGGGGCGGTCCATAAACCATGTCAAAAAACGATTTTAAACGCCCCAATAAACCATTTATGTACTAGTGTAAAAAGCACATAAATATTTTCTTAACATGTTAAATAAATGTTTTTTACTAACTGCATAGACGTAACCTTATAATATAAATCAGTAAAATTAAATGACAAACAACCTATGAAAGTTTTAAACTTCACATTTGATATCTGATATAAGCAGAACAAGTTATAGTGATAAACTAATATTTTAGTTTTTATTAATCGCAAGGTACGTCTTGTGTCACTAAGGTTTCCTAGATCACCAGTGATCTGGGTGAGATCAGAGATACATCACCTCGTAGAAGGTTAGGAGCTTTCCCGACAATATACCATTGCGAATAATTATAAACAATACAGAATATTTTCTTAACATGTTAAATAAATGTTTCTACTAACTGCATACGTGTAATCTTATAATATAAATCACTTAAATTAAATGACAAACAACCTATGTTAGTTTTAAATTTTACATTTGATATCCGATATAAGAACAACAAGTTATATTAAAAAGCTATATCCTGAACATGTTAACTATAATAAAAAGCAGATAAATATTTTCTTAACATGTTAAATAAATGTTTTTACTAACTGCATACATGTAATCTTAGAACACAAATCACTTAAATTAAATGACAAACAACCTATGCAAGTTTTAAAATTTACATTTGATATCTAATATAAGCACAACAAGTTATATTAAAAAGTTATATTCTTATCATGTTAACTATATTAAAAAGCAGATAAATATTTTCTTAACATGTTAAATAAATGTTTTTACTAACTGCATACATGTAATCTTATAATATAAATCACTTAAACTAAATGACAAACAACCTATGCAATTTTTAATCTTTACATTTCTTATCTTATTACGCACAACAAGTTATATTGATAAACTATTATTTTAGTTTTTATTAATCGCAAGGTACGTCTTCTGTCACCATGCTTTCCTAGATCACCAATGATCTGGGTGAGATCAGAGATACATCACCTCGTAGAAGGTTAGGAGCTTTCCCGACAATATACCATTGCGAATAATTATAAACAATACAAAATATTTTCTTAACATGTTAAATAAATGTTTCTACTAACTGCATACATGTAATCTTATAATATAAATCACTTAAATTAAATGATAAAACAACCTATGTTAGTTTTAAATTTTACATTTGATATCTGATATAAGCACAACAAGTTATATTAAAAAGCTATATTCTGAACATGTTAACTATATTAAAAAGCAGATAAATATTTTCTTAACATGTTAAATAAATGTTTTTACTAACTGCATACATGTAATCTTAGAATATAAATCACTTAAATTAAATGACAAACAACCTATGCAAGTTTTAAAATTCACATTTGATATCTGATATAAGCACAACAAGTTATATTAAAAAGTTATATTCTTATCATGTTAACTATATTAAAAAGCAGATAAATATTTTCTTAACATGTTAAATAAATGTTTTTACTATCTACATACATGTAATCTTAGAACACAAATCACTTAAATTAAATGACGAACAACCTATGCAAGTTTTAAAATTTACATTTTATATCTGATATAAGCACAACAAGTTATATTAAAAGTTATATTCTTATCATGTTAACTATATTAAAAAGCAGATAAATATTTTCTTAACATGTTAAATAAATGTTTCTACTAACTGCATACATGTAATCTGATAATATAAATCACTTAAATTAAATGACAAACAACTTATGCAATTTTTAATCTTTACATTTCTTATCTTATTATGCACAACAAGTTATATTGATAAACTAATATTTTAGTTTTTATTAATCACAAGGTACGTCTTGTGTCACCATGGTTTCCTAGATCACCAGTGATCTGGGTGAGATCAGAGATACATCACCTCGTAAAAGGTTAGGAGCTTTCCCGACAATATACCATTGCGAATAATTATAAATAATACAGAATATTTTCTTAACATGTTCTGTTAAATTAATGTTTCTACTAACTGCATACATGTAATCTTAGAACACAAATCCCTTAAATTAAATGACAAACAACCTATGCAAGTTTTAAAATTTACATTTGATATCTGATATAAGCACAACAAGTAATATTAAAAAGTTATATTCTTATCATGTTAACTATATTAAAAAGCAGATAAATATTTTCTTAACATGTTAAATAAATGTTTTTACTAACTGCATACATGTAATATTAGAATATAAATCACTTAAATTAAATGACAAACAACCTATGCAAGTTTTAAAATTTTCATTTGATATCTGATATAAGCACAACAATTTATATTAAAAAATTATATTCTTAACATGTTAAATATCTTTAGATGCAGATAAATATTTTCTTAACATGTTAAATAAATGCTTTTACTAACTGCATACCAGTAATCTTAGAACACAAATCACTTAAATTAAAGGACAAAAAACCTACGCAAGTTTTAAAATTTGGATTTGATATCTGATATAAGCATAACAAGTTATATTGATAAACTAATATTTTAGTTTTTATTAATCGCAAGGTACGTCTTGTGTCACCATGCTTTCCTAGATCACCAGTGATCTGGGTGAGATCAGATACATCACCTGGTAGAAGGTTAGGAGCTTTCCCGATAATATACCATTGCGAATAATTATAAACAATACAAAATATTTTCTTAACATGTTAAATAAATGTTTCTACTAACTGCATACATGTAATCTTATAATATAAATCACTTAAATTAAATGACAAACAACCTATGTTAGTTTTAAATTTTACATTTGATATCTGATATAAGCACAAGTTATATTAAAAAGCTATATTCTGAACATGTTAACTATATTAAAAAGCAGATAAATATTTTCTTAACATGTTAAATAAATGTTTTTACTAACTGCATACATGTAATCTTAGAATATAAATCACTTAAATTAAATGACAAACAACCTATGCAAGTTTTAAAATTCACATTTGATATCTGATATAAGCACAACAAGTTATATTAAAAAGTTATATTCTTATCATGTTAACTATATTAAAAAGCAGATAAATATTTTCTTAACATGTTAAATAAATGCTTTTACTAACTGCATACCTGTAATCTTAGAACACAAATCACTTAAATTAAATGACAAAAAACCTACGCAAGTTTTAAAATTTAGATTTGATATCTGATATAAGCACAACAAGTTATATTAAAAAGTTATATTCTTATCATGTTAACTATATTAAAAAGCTGATAAATATTTTCTTAACATGTTAAATAAATGTTTTTACGAACTGCGTACATGTAATCTTATAATATAAACAACTTATTCAACTGAATGTATCAAGTCTAGGCTTCTAGAAGACATGTGTGTAGCTTGTCTTAGTAGCTTGGTTTTATTTGTGATGAAATATTATACATCATATTATATTTTAAACTTAGTTGGTAAATTGCTCAACCCCAAATATTGTACTGAATGCAGGGGGGTTTTATGCAAACTTAGTGGCTTCGGGTAAAATAGTTGGTAAATTGCTCAACCTTATTGATAACACTGCACATCGTGTTGTTGACGGCCTACCGCCGCTTGTTCCATCAACATCTGGTGGTGGTGCCCAACATGACCACCATCAACAAACGCAGATGGGTCCTAGGGTTTTATCTAGTAAATCAGCAATGGCAGTGTCGTCTTTAGTGCCATCTGCGTCTATGGAGCCCATCTATCAGGCAGACGGAAACAACATAAATATGATGCATAACCACAGTGCTTCAGAACCTGCTTTTGGTCGTTCTCCCATGCAGGTTGTCATAAATTTATATTTTCTTATAGCTGGATTTTTGATTCCGATTATTTGACATTACATTGTTGAAACGTTGAAAATGAAATAACTCTTCTGGTCGTATGGGACTTCAATGTTGGATCAGGATGAAACGTTGAAGGAAAACTCTGCTGATTCACAAAGTAAAGCATCTGGGAAGACTTCAGGGCGTCGCGGCTTTGGTTTGGGGGCCATGCTTTTCGAAAAAATGGTGGGTAGGATTCTACCGCCTCGCCAGGACAAACAAGTACAACTTATCCTAAATAGAGGTAGAAACTGGGCGGGCCGTGCCTGTTGGGTAACAAGTCAAAACGGGTTGGGCCGACCAGCAAACACAGTTTTCACTTTTGGAATACTATGAATAAAGAAAAAAGAATGGTCTATATATGATTACAAACCATATTATTACTAATAGACCCATTTATAGCCACCATACATCATGTTTACATTGATGTTTGTAGGCAAAGTTGGGGGACACTAATAAATTCTATTATGATGAGAACCTTAAGAGATGGTGGAAGAAGGGGTTGATCCGCCAGCAGAGGAAGCGGTCCTTGCTCCACCACCTGGGCGTTATTTCATCACAAATAAAACCAAGCTACTAAGGAAATCCAATGATAACTCAACTGGGCGTTATTTCATCACAAATCAAAATGTTAACTTTTGATTTCTATTCAAATGATAACTCAACTGAATGTATCAAGTCTAGGCTTCTAGCAGACATGTGTGTAGCTTGTCTTAGTAGCTTGGTTTTATTTGTGATGAAATATTGTACATCATATTATATTTTAAACTTATAGGAAATCCAAGCAAAGTATTTAACTATGTAAAGTAAAGCTATAGAAAATGATAATGAAAAAAGTACTCAAAAGAGCGAATCAGTTTTCAGAATGTTTTCAGAATGATAAGAGAATCTCAAGAGGAAGCAGTCCATAAATTTGATCTCAAAAAGAGAGAGAGACTACATACACAAATAACCATACCAGTACTAAAGGAAATTTTGGTTGAAGCATTTTATCAAGCAGTTGGTATGCACATTCTAACTTATCAGTTTTGAACAATACAACAGAAAACACTACTCTATGTAGACTTTTTTAAATGATATTATAATATTAACCATACCAGTACTAAAGGAAATTTTGGTTGAAGCATTTCATCGAGCAGTTGGTGTGCACCTTCTAACTTATCAGTTTTGAGAAACATAACAGGATTCACTCCTCTATGTGTTGTATCTAATATTAGCATTTGCAGATCAACAACAAATATGATAACATCCAACCTAGATAACATCTCTATATAAATGAAATTTAATTAAAAATTATTAACATGTTAAAACAATTGTTTTTTTCTAAAAAAGTTAAAAAAACATAAACATAAATATACATATAACCATAATTTCCTAAAATCAGGTTAAATTAAATAAAAATTAATCGATAATCGCAAAATAAATGATACCTTAACCTGAGATTTAAGATCTGAAACCCTAGAAACTAATACTGCATAGATCTCAGTCAAAATCGGCAACAGCTATAGTTTTGTAATAGCTTTCCTCAACCAGATCTGAAAAATATGAAGATTATTAGTGTAGATTCGAAAAATCTCATTGGAAATCTGAAAAATTGAACGGATCTGAAAAATATGGTGCTAGACCTTCTCTTAAATCGCAGTGGTTGTTGCTAGTGGTGTTTAATATTTGCGTTCGCGGATGCTGGTGGCGTATTGTAGTGGTGGTGGTGGTTTATGGTGGTGACGGTGGCGGCGTATGACGGTGACTCAGAGAACCTAGGGTTTCAAAGAAAGAATTCTGTTTGAATGTGGTGGAGTAGTAGATATATTATTTTGGACAAAAATGCCCCTGTTCCCTTGTTCCCCACTTTTTTAGAGTTCCCCAATGAACTCTCCCCTATATATATATATATATATATATATATATATATATATATATATATATAGGGGAGAGTTCATTGGGGAACACCAAAAAAGTGGGGAACTGGGGAACCAAGGGTATTTTTGTCCAACTTTAAAAAAAAACTCATTAGGCTATCAAACTCAAATCCTACTGCAGAATTTCACGGTGGAGTTACACGACGGTCTTTCACGACAGAGATCTTCATAGATTTTCTCTCAAATCAGGTTCTTCAACAGGATTTCATAGATCGTGACCAGTTCGTTCATGCCGATTTCACTTATTTAACAATCAATTTTGTATGAGGTAAATCGAAATTTAATTTCATATTCTAGTTTTGCCGATTTGAACTCAATTTCTAGGGTTTTATGGATATTAGTTTACGATCAATTCGTTCATACGGATTTCATAGATTTAATTTAACGATTAATTTTGTATCAAATAATTCTAAATCTTATTTGACTTTCTAGTTTTGCTAATTGGAACTCGATTTTTAGGGTTTTATGAGTATTAGTTGCAGATTCTTTAAAAAAATGGATTTAAACTCGATTTCTTTTATTTGATATGGAGTTTCATACATATTTGTATCAATAAAATATTTAACATGTTAAATTGAAATTATTTAACATGTAAAACAACCAGAAGTTAAACAAGGCAAACCATTTCTAGCTGGACTAGTGAATTATGATTCCATCTTTCCCTGTATTGTGTGTCATTGGATTTAAAAACCTTAGCAAGATGAAATGATCTAGAACTCTGTAGTTATTGTGTATGTGATCATGATTCATGCTGAGAAACGTAAACGTCTATATAATCTCGTTACCTCATATGAATCGTTATATTGAACGTTATGTACATAGATATTAATGGTTGAAGGCCATTGTCATCATATGTTTAGCATTTATATGCATAAATTAGGGGAAATTATCACCTTAGATATTTTGCTTTTAATTTGCAACATATTATAATTTGTTTTCAAAGCATTGCTCTGTGTGAAACTAGAAAAGCTTTAGTTACATCCGGTAGTTGTGTTGCGTATCTCCCGTCTGCTTTGCAGATCAACCTTTTTGTATAGTAAACCTTGCATAATTTCTTCCTCCCTTTGGTTGTTTTTACACTCCTAAAGCCCCCGGTTTTGACCAAAAAGTACATGAGGGGACGCCTTAAGCCCCTGATGCACTTTCTTAACCGTCTCACGCCTCATGCACAATAAGTTTGTTGCTGTTGCAAGGGCATATATATTGATTTTATTACATGCAACTATACTTTATAGGTTAGGTCTCATTTGCAGAGACTTATTTATATTAGAAAAATTCTACGTATGCGCGTAGCTGTGACTGAAAAACTACGTAGATTCATAATAATTGAAATGGGCTTCTTTTGTTGTTTGTGATATCTTAGGGTCTTGCAATGCAGCCGTCGTGGTGTGTCAACACTTAGTTGACATGGATGTGAGTAGGGGACAAATTGGAATTCAACTGTTGTTAACCGCAGAGAAAGAGGCTCAACAAATTTTGAATGATGCACATGACGGTCACTTTTAATCATTTCATCCTTTTATTAACTTTTTTTTTACTTTTTTTTTTGCTATGGAGATTGACCAAACTTCATCCTTTTCCTGGTTTCAGCAAAATTGGCATGGCTAATAGGCCAAAGAGGAGGCAGATATGGAGGTTGCAGAATTTCGTGCTTAAATGGAAGCCGGTTATCAGAGAAAACTTACAGAGGTATGTTACAAATAAAAATTATTAAAAAGAACTGTTCATTTTTTGGTTGATAAGAGAATAGAAGTTGGAAACGGCAAAGAGGGTAAAAACAATCATTAACCAAACCGTTTACATGGAGTTGACTTGTTGGAAGTTACCCATAACTGACACCTTCGGTTATGGTACGGTTAGAGGGTAAACCCGACATGTGCACACCCTAGACTAAGCAGTAATTATACTAAATGTTTTGCCTAAAGTATTTGAAATCCCCAACAGACTGGTGGAGATTCGGGTGATAATGTGAAAGGTCTTGAGAAGGAAACCGAGGCAAAGATTCAAAATCCAAAGACAAAAGCTGGTATAATTTCAGATGATGTTGACATGCTTCTTAAGAATGTCACCTCTGTCAAATATTGAATTTTAATTGACTTAAAACCTGAGAAAAGTGTCATTAACATATTATGTGCATGTTTTTATTCTGTTACCTCAGTCGATTAGCAATGCTCAGGCTTGGGCTCGTTTACTAAACGAGCTTGTTTTTAGGCTCGGGCTCGAGCTTGTTTAAGCTCGTCTCATTCAAGATTTTTTCAAACTGAGCTCGAGTATCTCGGCTCGTTTGCACCCCTACTGGGAATCCTCGTATTAGAGGGCTAATGACACTGCTTATTAGGTCTCCAGCATGTGACAACCCAATATTTAGCAAACCGTGTCCGTAATCTTATAAGGCCGAGTGTAGTGAGTGATAGTTGTAGTTCCTATTTAATTATATGGTATATGCAGTGCCCTCCTCTTTGGGCTCATTTTTTTTTTATTTTTTTTTTTAATTTAGGGCAGCTTCTAACTCATGCAATTAAGATGTTTTTGGGTTTTGTTCATAGCTAAATGGGTCAAATTCTCGACTGGATAATGCTGGTATGGCGAGTGTACATTTGATACATGGAATACATGTTGAATTTTCAGGAGCAGGCTAAAAGATACATGTTAAATGAGTGTTTTCCTTGATCAACTAAACTAAACTCGATTGAAAATTAATTGACCAAACATGTTAAAATAATTTTTGTACGATAAACTTTAACAAGTTAAATGAGAGTTTGCGTTGATCAACTAGGTGCGATTCAACTTTATTTAACCAAATTATATATTGAATTTCGACCTAAAGTTCAAAATACTTAAATAAAGTTTTGTGTATAGTCTATGCGGGCCCAAAATAATAAAATAAATTAATTTAACATGTTAAAAAAACGTTTGCATTGATCAACTAAACTTGATTTGACTTTATCTGAACAAACATATTAAAATAAGTTTTCTACAATAAACATTAACATGATGAAAGGTTGACTTGTTCTACTAGGTTCGATTTTAATTTACTTGACCAAATTATATATTAAATTCTGGATAAGAGTTTAAAATACTAAAATAAAGTTTTGTATGGAGTTTATGCGAGCTCAAAATATTAAAATAATTTATTTAACATGTTAAAGAAAAGTTTGCATTGATCAACTAAACTTGATTCAACTTTATTTGACCAAACATGTTAAAATAAGTTTTGTACAATAAACTTTAACACGTTAAATGAGAGTTTGCCTTGAGCTACAAGGTTCGATTTTACTTTATTTGACCAAATTATGAATTAAATTTTGGATTAGAGTTTAAAATACAACAATAAAGTTTTGTGTAGAGTTTATGCTGGCTAAAAATATTAAAATAAATAAATCTAACATGTTAAATGAGCGTTTACATTGATCAACTAAACTCGATTCGAATTTATTTGACCAAACATGATAAGATAAGTTTTGTCCGATAAACTTAAAATGTTAAATGAGAGTTTGCCTTGATCTACAAGGTTCGACTTAACTTTATTTGACCAAATTATATATTAAATTTTGGAATAGAGTATAAAATACTAAAGTAAGGTTTTTTGTGGAGTTTATGTGGGCTTAAAATATTAAAATAACTTAATTTAACATGTTAAATGAGCGTTTACGTTGATCAACTAAACTTGATTGAAAATTATTTGACCAAACATGTTAAAATAATTTTTGTACGATAAATTTTAACATCTAAAATGAGAGTTTGAGTTGATTAACTAGGTGCGATTCAACTTTATTTAACCAAATTATATATTGAATTTCGGCCTAGAGTTCAAATTACTTAAATAAAGTTTTGTGTGTAGTCTATGCGGGCTCAAAATAATAAAATAAATTAATTTAACATGTTAAAAAGACGGTTGCATTGATCAGCTAAACTTGATTTGATTTTATTTGAACAAACATATTAAGATAAGTTTTGTACAATAAATTTTAACATGATGAAAGGTTGACTTGTTCTATTAGGTTCGATTTAAATTTATTTGACCAAATTATATATTAAATTCTGGATAAGAGTTTAAAATACTAAAATAAAGTTTTGAATGGAGTTTATGTGGGCTCAAAATATTAAAATAAATTAATTTAACATTTTCAAGCAAAGTTTGCATTGATCAACTAAACTTGATTCGACTTTATTTGACCAAACATGTTAAAATAAGTTTTGTACAATAAACTTTAACACGTTAAATAAGAGTTTGCCTTGATCTATAAGATTCAACTTAACTTTATTTGACCAATTACATTTTTCATTAGAGTTTAAAATACTAAAATAAAGTTTTGTGTAGAGTTTATGCCGGCTAAAAATATTAAAATAAATAAATCTAACATGTTAAATGAGCGTTTAAATTGATCAACTAAACTCGATTCGAATTTATTTGACCAAACATTTTAAGATAAGTTTTGTACGATAAATGTTAAATGAGAGTTTAAATTGATCAACTAGGTGTGATTCAACTTTATTTAGCCAAATTATATATCGAATTTCGGTGTAGAGTCCAAAATATTAAAATAAAGTTTTGTGTGTAGTTTATGCAGACTCAAAAATATTAAAATAAATTAATTTAACATGTTAAAGAAAAGTTTGCATTGATCAACTAAACGTGATTCGACTTTATTTGACCGAACATGTTAAAATAAGTTTTGTACAATAAACTTTATCATGTTAAATGAGAGTTTGCCTTGATCTACTAGGTTCGATTTAACTCTATTTGACCAAATTATATATTAAATTTTGGGATAGAGGATAAAATACAAAAATAAAGTTTTGTGTGGAGTTTATGCGGGCTTAAAATATTAAAATAAATAAATTTAACATGTTAAATGAGCGTTTACATTGATCAACTAAACTCGATTGGAGTTTATTTGACCAAACATGTTAAAATAATTTTTGTATGATAAACTTTAACATGTTAAATGAGAGTTTGCGTTAATCAACTAGGTGCGATTCAACTTTATTTAACCAAATTATATATTGAATTTCGGCCTAGAGTTCAAAATACTTAAATAAAGTTTTGTGTGTAGTCTATGCGGGCTAAAAATAATAAAAAATTAATTTAACATGTTAAAAAAACGTTTGCATTGATCAGCTAAACTTCATGTGACTTTATTTGAACAAACATATTAAGATAATTTTTGTACAATAAACTTTAACATGATGAAAGGTTGACTTGTTTTACTAGGTTCGATTTAAATTTATTTGACCAAATTATATATTAAATTCTGGATAAGAGTTTAAAATACTAAAATAAAGTTTTGTATGTAGTTTATACAGGCTAAAAATATTAAACTAAATTAATTTAACATGTTAAAGAAAAGTTTGCATTGATCAACTAAACTTGCTTCTACTTTATTTGACTAAACATGTTAAAATAAGTTTTGTACAATAAACTCACTACAACAAAAATGGATTTTTAAATAGATAATGTGAAGTTTAGGTTTTGTTAGCATATGCAAATGCTTCATAATTGAGCAAAAGAATCAATAGGCTTATTTTACCAAAACAGGTATAGAATTTTGAAATTGTTAATCGTTGTTTTGTAACCTATTGCAAATTAGTTTTTGTTTAAAAGCTAGACACACACTCACCACACTACTTCCAAATTACGTGTTGCTCAAGATTAGAACTTGGGTCTTCTCCAAAGAAGCTTTGCTTCTTACCACTGGGCTACGACCCAAGTGGTAACTTCAAATAAGTTAATAATGAAAGGTTTTTTTTTTTTTTTTTTAAATCAAAGTTATAACTCAAACTGCAAAATTATATGTTAACTAGTGAAAAGATAGAGGGGTTAAAGGTTACAATCCAAAAAATTATTTGACCCTAAAAAGCTAAAAACAGAACACAACCGCCCTTTTTCTTTTTCGCTTCTTCCTACTGACTTCTGAGAGGTTTCCGGCAGAAATTACAGCACCAGATTCGGAATTGGTGGTCGGAATCCCGCTATAATCACGCTATGGAGTCGCTAACTAACATATTGCAAGATATGGTTGATTCGCTACGAAGCGCACGATAGCGAACGCTATGTTCGCTATTGATAACTATGTGTATGAAATGAACAAATCTACTATTAAATGAATGCGCAAGTAGTTATGCCAAATGTAGCATAAGTTAACAGGGTGTTTGGATTAATAACATCACTTCTGCCTATTTATGGGTCAAATAAATTTTGATAATCGGTTTCATATTGGCCGTCATAACTAAGTGTCAAAAGGTAAAATAAATTTATATTTTATTTTAATCTAATTTGATACATGTCTGATTCCAGTATTTTATTTTTCAAGCACACATCAATCCTACGCCATACACATTAAAGCATTATAAAATCTAGAGTTTAATAAATATTTCTTGAAAAATAAAATCTAGGTCGGAGATGAAGTTTTACTCTAAAGCATTATAAACTCTACCGAGATTGTAGCAAGAGGAAGGGTCCGGAGCTTGGACCCAAATGATCTAGTTGGTGGTACAGAGATTGGACCAGAATGGTGTGAGGTAACGTTCAAGTACCAATAAAAAGATGAAAACTTGGTAAGACCATATGGTTTACTTTCTACAATCAAAGATTGTATTGGTGTATCCATCACATGGCCCTATCCATTCATCTCGGTATGTATTTGTTAAATTTGTGATACAATTAATTAAAGTTTTATTGCTAAACCTGTTCATTAAGGCAATTTATCAAACACTTGGCAGGCGTATGCACATGATGCGAAATTACCTCAAACTCAAATCATCTCAAACAATTAGACCTAAACACAACACGAAATCAAAGACCTAAAATTCATTTGACAAAATTTAACATGTTAAAAAAAAGTTTTTACATAATACAAAGTAAGATATAGAATCCGCATCACTAAAACTCATTTTGAGAAAATTTAACATGTTAAAAAAAAGTTTTTACATAAAACAAATTGGCAATTCAATCAGAATTATGATGAATTCGTTATAAACTACAAAATCCAGATAAGGTAACTTGAAATCAATATGAAAACTAGAACGAGAAAGATCAAGTGTAGAATGAACCTCACCGATTCACAGGCGACATTCACAAAGAGCATAATCCTTCGTTGTGTAATTGTTATGGCTATACAGATCGTGATTTCTGTGGTGCAGATCAGGTTTTAAATACATACAGCATGTGTATTTGAACAGAAAACGTGAAGGACGGACGGCGGCGAGAGGTGGTTGCGGCGGCGGTGGGGAAGGCAGAGGGGAAAGGACGGTGGAGGAGAGGTGGTGGCGGCGGCGGTGGGGAAGGCAGAGGGGAAAGGACGGTGGAGGAGATGTGAACGACCTAATTGAAACTTTTCAAAATGACAATAATGCCCCTCCGCGTTTTTTAGACTTAAAAAATTTGATCTATAATCTCAGCCCTTGATTAAGTTAATCCAAGGGTGTTCCCCGGTTCCCCACTTTTTTGGTGTTCCCCAATGAACCCCACACTATATATATATATATATATATATAAGAAGTGAGTATAGATAACTAACCAACAATTAACAAATACTTTATCGTTCATAAAGAGAATGGATGAAGCATGCGACGTCCCGTCTTGCCTTCGGACATAGTTATAGGACAAGGCTGTCATGCCATATAAGTTCTTAGAAGCTCCATGTTCATCCTTTACTACGGTTGATGTGACAACCGAGTGGCTGGCAAGAAACCGAAGAATTCGTTCAATTAACATCGGGGTCTCTTGTGTTTGTCTAGGAAGACTGGAAGCAAGATCCAAAGAAGAGAAGTTGCCACCAGGAGTCTTTGCCATGATCTCAAAGAGATCGAGTTCTATAGCAGTTTTAATGACCATAGGAAGAAGTATTCCCATGGTTATTTGATTCACTCTTAGTAGCCCTTCCTCTTCTTCAGTCATCTTGTAAGAGTCCATGATTGAACCAAATGATGTGGTGAACCTAAGTTGTTTTGAATGGTCTTATATATAGTAATGTAAGGTCTTTTTAATAAATGTAACTGTTAATAAATTAAAGGTCTTTTTTAATAAATGTAATAGTTAATAAATTAAAGGTCTTTTTTAATAAATGTAACAGTTAATAAATTAAAGGTCTTTTTTTATAAAGGTTGAAGATCCTGTACATTAACAAGTACTTTATCGTTGATAAAGAGAAGGGATGAAGCATGCGACGTCCCGTCTTGCCTTCGGACATAGTTATAGGACAAGGCTGTCATGCCATAGAAGTTCTTAGAATCTCCATGTTCATCCTTTACTACGGTTGATGTGACAACCGAGTGGCTGGCGAGAAACCGAAGAATTCGTTCTATTAACACCGGGGTCTCCTGGGTTTGTCTAGGAAGACTAGAAGCAAGATCAAAAGAAGAGAAGTTGCCACCAGGAGTCTTTGCCATGATCTCAAAGAGATCGAGTTCTATGGCAGTTTTAATGACCATAGGAAGAAGTATTCCCACGGTTATTTGATTCACTCTTAGTAGGTCTTGCTCTTCTTCAGACATCTTGTAGGAGTCCATGTTTGAACCAAATGATATGGTGAACCTTAGAACTTAGTTTGTTTTGAGATGTATTATATATATAGGGAGAGTATATGCGTGTAGACAAACCACTCAAAATATTATGTTATTGAACGAATTATAATATTGAATTATACAGTATTATTAAGCTATAGTATTCATATTCATCCTGTGAAAAAAAGTTCAAGTCTAAACACTATTAAAAATAAACACGTCGCAACAGCAAAGAAGTTTGAAAAATATTATATCTTAAAGGTTGTAAGAGGAAAAAAACCGTAAAAAAACAAAACATTTGTAAGGCTCAGATCAAGTTGAAACAACCTATACCGATGACGACACCGATTTGTTACGTCACGTTAACAGCAACTTATGATGTCCCAAAAATACTCTTCTTTGAATACAACTCCATTTTCAACATAGCTCCATATTTAGTTTTTTAAATAACGTTAACAAATGCAATTAAGTTATTAAAGAAAAAATCAAACTAAATAAAAATTAAATGAGTTAAAGACGTATGTTATTATTATTATTATTAAAAGCATAATCAGTGGAGTTGAAACTTTGAACTACAAAAATTAAAATAGTTGTTCATGGTCCACGAGTTTTAATATATACGAGTTTTAAGGACATGCATGTAGTGGCGGGACCGTTAACCTAACAAGAAATAGACGTGAAAGTGTTGAACCATGCACGTACAACGTACGTTACGACGTATTTACTCGCCATATTTAGATCTACACATAAAACATTATTGTATAAAAGAATAAACAAGTCACACACACATATAGGTTGAATGATAAGTAATATATATACACATATATACATATATTACAAAAACGAAATTTTAAAAAGTCGTACTTAACGTCAGCGGAAAGCCATAAAAACGAATACTGATAAAGGTACCGTTGTTACAAAAGTTGTATGACGTATAAAGTTGTGTTTACATCGATCAAAAATCATATAAACAAATACCGCTAACGATTCCAATAACACCTATACCGGTTTTGATAACACTGATGTTGTTTGGTCACCATAGTTCTATTTGGAATACAAATTCGTTTTCAATAAAATTTATATCGGAGACAAGTAGACAAATAAATTTATGTGCTCAAAGTGGAAAAGAAAAACCTTGGTGGCCAAATTAGAAAAATCAAAACATTATGAAAAACATTGATGTCCAAATTAAGAAAATCAAAACTTCCCTATTCTTTCAAGTAAAACCAAATAAAACTTTATGAAAAACCTTGATGGACATGTCCAAATTAGAAAAAAACCAAACCTTATTACTATTTTTAAAGTGAAAAGAAAACCTTGGTAGGGATATCGGTATCGAATTTCTTAAACTAACTCGATTTTTGGTACCTATTCGGTACCAATATTTAGTGTTTTCGGTACCGGCATTTACCGGTTTTTACCTTCAAATACCAGTCCGTATCGGTACCGTATCGTACCGTACCAGGTAAGTTCGATACTGGTACCATTTTTTGAGATTTTCAGTACCGGTTGATACCGAGCTCATCCCTAAACCTTGATGATCAAATTATAAAAACCAAAACTTATCTAAAACCTTGGTGACGAAGTTAAGTAAAAATATTTACTAAAAAGTTGGTGGCGAAATTAAAAAAAAAAAAAGAAAAATTTATTAATCTTAAAAATTACTTTTTTAAATAATAGTTACATAGTAATAATTTCCCCTCTCCTGTAATTAGATGATGGGTCAAGTGTCACCAATTCCTCATCCATAATCATGAAGTATTTAATTTGAAATTATTTTTAAGGTGATTGTGGATTGAAACTAGCTGGGTAACGGCTTCAGATTAATTATTATAAACTAACAGTTAAAAACAGAGATGTTAGGTTGATATATATAGTATTGCACCGTGTCACTTGAGTTAACTCCCAATATTTATTGTCGTGGGAAAAAGGTTGTATATGGTAAACCTTGAAACAAGATGGTTATCAGTCGTGTTCATGGCCAAACTTTTTGGAGTAAAGAATACGATAGTATCTGTGCTTGATTAAAATTTTGGATTTGGTTTCTAGATTTTTAAAAGTACACAAATGATCTTTGTGGTTTAGACTTTGTAACTCAGTTAGTCCAAATTTTTGCCAAAAGTACATGGATGGTCTCTATGGTTTGCACTTTGTAACGCATTTAGTCCCTAACTTGGACCTGCTGAAACCTTTAGATTTGTTAGTGGGGGATTAAATGCATTGCAAAATGCAAACCACTGGGACAATCTGTATATCTTTAAAAAGATAGGGACTAAATCCAAAATTTTGATTAGCTACTTGGTTGTGAAAAAGTAAATGGTCAATCGGCTTATAAAGGCTCGAACCAGGTTAGTCGGTCTGGTTTGCAGTTTAGACGAAAAAGCTAACCGTCAAAACTAGACAGACTAGCAATGCTTAGAAAAATTATTTTCAAATACCTTTTAGTAGGGTTGTCAAGATTATCTTTGTGTGTGATTGATTGTGTAATTTATCTTGTCTTTATGAGGTGTCAAGTTTCTTATAAAGAATATCAGGATTCGAACAATTTTAAAGTAGAAAATCTTATTTTACATGAAAAATTATATATCCTTTATATTTCAAGATAATAAATGCAAGATCTAACATATACTATTGTGTGATTATTGATCTAACATATACTATTGTGTGTAGTGCGCGTAGCATTTCACATAGTTAAGGTTATGGTTTATTTTTTTACTGCTACGTAATAAATGACTCACATTTCTGTCACATCAATAATCACTTCCACTCACTTTTTTCATTGCATTCTATTTTTATTTCACAAGTTTTTTACACCCATTACCATAACTCCATAACTAGTTGTAGGACTCGTGTGAATACACGGATAG
Organism: Helianthus annuus; assembly: GCF_002127325.2. Lineage (NCBI taxonomy): Eukaryota > Viridiplantae > Streptophyta > Magnoliopsida > Asterales > Asteraceae > Helianthus > Helianthus annuus. The sequence goes on along the minus strand of NC_035442.2, from coordinate 7,587,636 downwards.
GTTTAATAACCATCGAAATCAAATGCTAAAAGTAGATTATTTTGTCACCGCTAACGATCAATTAAAGGTTTTCTTATTTACGGCATAACACAGTGTCAAGTAGCACAAAGACCCCGCGAGTGCGACGCTAAAAAAAAGGCGACTAGTATCAAAAGGCGCGAGCTAAGATATGGCGACTCGTATCAAAAGGCACTTTTAGGACCATTAATGAAACCACTTACATTATCTTAGTCAATACCTTGGATTACAGTGCAAAAGTATTGGTTGTTACAAGCATAACATTTTATTTGTCATTTTCCTTTGAATTTGAAATGCCCTTTTAATATTAATAAATAAATGTAATGGAGATGTTTGTTTCGGTTGGGGAATTTTGGGTAGTTCAAAAGTGTCCCATCACCAAGCAACAAAGTAATACATATATGGTGCATACAGAAGAATCAAGAGAACACTTGAACAAAAGGACAATATTCTTTATTGCCATATAAAATCTAAAAAATGTGCTACAACAGCCTAATAAGCTCACTGCAATAAAAAAAACATTATAATCCACAACTATTGAGAAGTTTATATCACAAACATATACATAACCCTTTTGAAAATATCATATCCATGATTATTACATAGACCCCTTTGATTACACTTATCACCATTCTTCCTCCAGAGTCACCTGCAACATAAAACACCAAACAATTGAACATTCATTCAAACATCAAATTAAAAGAAAACATTATTGGAAAAAAAATGTAACCGATTCACCGAAATCAAAGATGGGTACCTGCAAGTTGGGTTGAATCAGAACGAAGAAGGCGATTGGGGGTAAATCTTGATATGGGTATTCTAAATTTATCAAAAAGAAAGAGCGCCAATAGACTAAAAAAGTATCACCTTCCTCTAAAACTTAAAACAGATCATCATAGCCCGGAAACGATCAAACTCATATAAATACAGTCCCCTTGGGTGTACGTGACACAACTGAACAACTCGCTAGCAACTGAAGCATCCGGACAAGTTTATTAGTGGCATCATCATCCGAGATCGACAAGCGAGTTGCGATCTGATTATCCGATAATTGGGTATCTGGGCCAGTATTAGCTATAGTCTCGAGGACCTTTAAGAAACAAATAAAAAAAATAATAATCAACAAAATAAGCACAAGAGATTAAATAAATCGAAATAAGTGAATTTGAGTATGAGATTAGCGCATACCTTCAGTACAATCTCTCTTTCTTACTGCATGATCAAAATTAGTATGTGATTTTTGAAGCTTAATAATGTCTGAAAACAATCTTAGATCTCCTGTAAATTGACAATCATAATTCACACCCAAAGCAGCCTCTAACCTGTGACAATTCAGTAAAAAAGGTCCAAAAGAACACCTAACTTCTAACAAAAACTGGAGTTGGAAGTACTGTTTTTCCATTTACTTTACATGTCAATAAGACTGAAGGCATATGTGATTTTACAAAATAAGTTCTTAACTAAACCAAAATATTCTAACAGCCCCAGATTCAGAAAAATAAAAACCTAAACTAAGTTTCACTTTTGTTTTTTTGGCTTGAAGAAAGCAAAAGTAGGAATGAGCATTTGGTACTGGGTACCGGTACCAACTTTTTTCCGTTTTCGTGACCTGTACTGGTTCTGTAAGTTGCCGGTATATTGGTTGATTTACCGGTAAATACCATACCGTACTGATTATTTTCGGTACTCGGTACCGGTACCGGTTTGGTACTATGCCATGCTCATCCCTAAGCAAAAGGACTGCCATCAGATAATCAATGGATTTAGTAATTTCACGGATTAGGCCATTAATATTGTAAAGATGGAAAATAATTTCTCTCACCCTGGTATGCGCGTTTTCCTGTTGTCCCGCCAAAAGCAGTGCTGACATGGTCCAGTAAAAGCTCTTTCTTCTTTCCTCTGTTTGATATTGGTCCGTTTATGGCAAAAGCCTCATCTGGTGCATCATAAAATAAATATTAAAACACCCTTTAATGGCCTTATAAGTAAATGAGATCTAGGATAAAATCAAATGAAATAAAACCATGTGGAATGGCCTTATAAGTAAATGAGATCTAAGATAACATTAAATGAAATAAAATCATGTGGAATGGCCTTATAAGTAAATGAGATCTGGGATAAAATCAAATGAAATAAAACCATGTGAGAGCAAAAAAAAAAAAGCGAAGATAAACCAAATTTTAACACAAACATAGACACACACGCATATCCGTTTATGTTCGTTTATTTACATTCATCTATGTCCGTTTATAATTTAAAAAATACATATTTTACATTTACATAAATATCAGCGTAAAACGGACTTTCTAACTACTTATATAAATATAACTAATTAGTAATTGGACCTTCTAGTAGTAAAAATGGGTTTCCAAATGCAACTTACTGTAATTAATCAATAATTTATACAAGTAAAGCTACTTTGTGTTCATTTTATGTTTGGTCATTTATGTTCATTTGTGATGTTTTTTTGTTTGTTAAATTATATTTGTTTTAAGTCTGTTCGTGAACTGTTCGTCTAGGTTTTAAACAAATGAACGAACATAAACAAACACGAGCATGCCCATTTTCTTAATGAACGAACATGAACAAAAAAAAATTTGTTCGATTACGTGTTCGTGTTCTGTTAAAGTTAAATGAACAAACACAAACATGCCTATGTTCGTGTTCGTTCGGTTCGTTTACAGACCTGTGTATCTAACTTTATACAAAGATCTGTCAAATAGCTCAAATGCCATTGTTGTTTAGTAAAATTAGCAAATCATGGGTGTCCATTTGATAATGTACCACCATATTAAGTTGCCAAATGGGTAAAAGTGAATCCAAACACAACACTAGTGGATTAAGAAAGTGGCTTACCAGAATATCATCTGGGTGGGGATTTTGGAATCCGATATACTTGGTGGGAGGCTCCAACTCAATGTCTGGTGGAGCAAAAGGATGTCTCGAAGTGGGACCATGTTAAAGCAACTTACACCCGATTTCAAAAATTTACGACACCTGGAAAGCGTTCTCCTTCCAAATGCCAATGCAACATGCTTTGGAATCTTTGCAATCGCACCTCTAGAAGGTCCTCTAGTAGCCTGCAAAAATATCACGAGGATATAAACACGTTATTCCACATATCACATAACAATCTAAAATCGTTATTTAAGGATTAAAACTTGCCAGAAGTTTTCTGTAAGCTAGCTCCACCAGTCTGTCCATTGCAAGCTGCTCAAGATCTCTCTGTATAACAACCAGATGCTGTTTAAAGTTTAAACGTAAGCTGACAATAAGAGATTTGAGTATAAAGTTCTTACCGCCCTACGCTGCTGCTTCCGAAACTTCTACATATTTTCTCCAAGTATGCCTTCTTTTTATAATTCTATCGAAAAATGAAAAAGAAAATTGTTGTCTGGTATAAAGAATGAGCCGATTTGGGTTTGGAATTGTATTGAATTGTATTGAAGTTCATCATCTAGGGTTACAAAGAAATGGTGCTTATATAGAACACCAAGTTACATATTAGCCCCCCTATACTATTTATTTTCTTCTTTCCGACACTCCCCCTCAAGTTGAGTAGTGGGGTTACCAATGCTCAACTTGCTCAAACAGCTATTAAACGCGTTTCCGTTGACTGCCTTTGTGAGGATATCTGCAAGTTGATCTTTTGATGCTACATACGGGAGCTCTATGATTCCTCCTTCCAACTTTTCTTTGATGAAATGTCGATCTACCTCCACGTGTTTTGTTCGATCATGTTGAACTGGGTTTTCTGAGATTTGTATTGCAGCGGTATTGTCACACATAACTTTACTAGGAGCCTTTTGTGAAAAACCAATATCTTCTAGCAGCTTCCTGATCCAAAGAACTTCGCTTAACCCTCGAGCTATACCTCTGAACTCTGCTTCTGCACTTGACAGAGCAACCACCTTCTGTTTCTTACTTCTCCAAGTAACTAGGTTTCCGCCAACCAAGGAGAAGTACCCTGATGTAGACCTTCGGTTTCCCTTATCTCTTGCCCAGTCTGCGTCAGTGTAGAGCTCAACAGTTAAATGCCCATTTGTTTTGAACACCACACCATGGCCTGCGGTTCCTTGAGATACCTTAGAATTCTTTGAGCAGCTTCCATATGGGCGACTTGTGGTTGGTGTATAAACTGACTTACCACTCCAACAGCGTAAGCTATATCAGGGCGAGTATGGGAAAGATAGATTAACTTGCCCACTAGCCTTTGGTATCTTTCTCTGTCTGCGAACTTTCCATCGAGTTCCATGTGAAGATTGTGGTTCACCACCATTGGCGTATCAACTGGTTTACAATCAATCAACCCAGTTTCTGCCAGGAGATCAAGAACATACTTCTTTTGGCAGATGAAAATCCCCCGTTTAGATCTGAGAACTTCAATTCCAAGGAAATACTTGAGATTCCCAAGGTCTTTCATTTCAAACTTTGAAAACAAATTCCTTTTCAGTTGTGCTATTTCTTCTACATCATCTCCGGTGATAATCATGTCGTCCACATATATGATCAAGCAAGTTACGAGGTCGTTCCTCCTTTTGAGGAATAAGGTATGATCAGCGTTACTTTGGCGGTACCAGTATTCTTTCATGGCCAAGGTGAACTTTCCAAACCATGCCCGAGGAGACTGTTTTAGCCCGTATAGAGATTTCTTCAACCTACAAACTTCCCCATCTTTAAAACCCCCTGAAAAACCTGGAGGTGCTTCCATGTAAACTTCTTCAGTTAGGTCTCCATGAAGAAATGCATTTGTAACATCAAATTGATGAAGGGGCCAATCTTTATTAGCTGCAACGGAAAAAAGGACTCTGATGGTATCCATTTTTGCGACCGGAGAAAATGTCTCAGAGTAATCGATCCCATACGTCTGAGTGTACCCTTTGGCTACAAGTCGGGCTTTGTATCTTCCAATGGAACCATCTGGTTTATATTTAATCGAATACACCCACCGGCATCCAACAGTTTTCTTTCCTTTAGGAAGAATGCACTTCTCCCATGTATTGTTTTTCATAAGAGCACGCATCTCCACTTCCATTGCTTCTTCCCAGTTCTTCTTACCTTGAGCTTCCGTTACGGAATTAGGTATCTGTTCAGTGTATAGAGAAGCAACAAATGCTTTTGCACTGTTAGATAAGTTCCCGTTGGCCATATTAGCTACAGGATATCTTGAATTTCTGGTTTCCCTCTCTGGGGAGTACCGTTTTGGAGGAACTCCTCTATTGGCTCTAGGTGGAAGAGAGTATCTTCCGGTAGTCTCCGCTGCAACTGATTCAACATGTTCAACACCTGGTTCAACCTGTTCAACAACTGGATCAACATGTTCTGTAGTTGTCGGTTCTATATGTTCCCCTGTTGTCTCATAGTTATAAGACGTAGAACATTCAGGGTTCTCGGTATTTCTTACCTCAGACATCACGTTGGATGGACTTTCTTCGGTGGTACTGTGCTCCGTGGATTGTGTGTCTGTGTTTGAAGGACTCGCAGTACTGTGATAGTTTTCTGTTGTGACTTCTTCCGATGAGGGAATTTGGGTTAACCAGCTCAGAGTGTCTATACTGTCATTCTCCCCCTGACCACTGAGTTGGGTGTTATAAAAGTATTTTGTTTCAAGAAAGTCAACATTCATTGTGGTGAACATTTGACGAGTTATTGGATTATAACACCGGTAACCGATTTGATCGATCCCATAGCCGACAAATACATATTTCTCAGCACATGGGCCAAGTTTGTTTCGGTTGGTTTTGGGTATATGGACAAAAGCGGTACACCCAAAGATTCGAGGTTCAAGTGTAAGAGGATGGGGAATATTGGTAGATTTAGACAGACAATCTAGGGGAGTCTTGAATTTAAGAGCTTTTGTGGGAAGCCGATTCAGCAGATACACGGAGGTTGCAACTGCCTCCGGCCAGAAAGATTTAGGGACTTGAGATTCTATCAAAAGAGCTCGAGTCATTTCAAGGATAATACGGTTTTTCCGTTCGGAAACACCATTTTGTTCTGGGGTATGGGCACAAGAGGTTTGATGAATTAATCCTTTGGTTGTAAAGAATTGTTTCATAGATGTATTGACGAATTCCCCCCATTGTCGGATCGAAAGATTTGGATTTGAGTTTGAAATTGAGTTTGAATCATAGCATAAAACATGACAAATTTTTCGTAAACTTCGGCTTTATTTTTTAAAAAATATACCCATGTCATGCGAGTGCAATCATCCACGAATAATATAAAGTACCGAAGACCCTGCCCCCCTATCACAGGAGCAGGACCCCACACATCAGAATGGATTAATGAGAAAGGTGAAGCAACTTTCGTATTGCTAGGTTTGAACGGGTGTCGATGGCTTTTGGCGCGAAGACAGGTTTCACAATCTATTTTCCCATTTGAAGGGAAGAGTTTTGGAAACAAAAGGTGCGAATAACCATGGGATGGATGTCCCAAACGTCAATGCCATAGCCAGACGTCCCGGTTATCAGTTCCATGAGCCAACATCACAGTACCCTGGTGAGCCACTTCATCCACATAGTACAATCCTTGGCGCTCAGTACCACGTCCAATAATCACACCCGTCCTGATATCCTGTAGGAGACAGAAAGTAGGGTGCATTAGTACCGTGCAATTCAATTCTTTGGTAATATGACTGATTGACAGTAATTTGTGTGATAAGGACGGAACATAGAGGCAATTTGACAATTTCATAGTTGGTGAAATTTCAATTACTCCTCCTCCTTTCACTTGCATCGTTCCGTTGTTTGCTGTATGTATTTGAGATTTTTGAGGTTGGGTCATTGATCGTATGTCTAATGGTTCAAACGTCATGGTGTCAGTGGCACTAGAATCGAAAATCCAAGCACTGTTCTTACTATGATTGATTTCCATATTTTTTTAACGTTGTCCCGCCACGGTTATTAAGTAACCAACCAAGCCAGCGAATTTATTAATTTCGCTGGATACTTGAACTCGCGTTCAAGATTTTCGTTTGGAATATCGTCGCTAGATAGCGAAGTTATCTTACCGGAGTATTTATTAAATACACCGGCAACTTGAACTCGCGTTCAAGATTTAAAATCGCCCGCAAATAATAAGCAGCTAATAACAACCCCGCTATTAATCGGCACCGTATTTATCAAAAAATAACTTTCAAGATTTAATAACAACTTTGCTAATACCAAGCCAATAGTGTATTTCTTCAAATAGAAGCTTCCAAGATTTACGGAAAGAATTTACTCAAACAAGGAAAGAACGTATTTATTCAAAAAGGTTTCCAAGTTTTAAGGAAAGGATTTATCAAAGGAAACTTTCAAGGAAAGATTGAACGGAACTGTGAACAATTTTTTCGGAACTTGATTTTGATTTGGATATGTGAACGGATCTGGGCGATTTTACGCCGGAGAATGCGTGTTATACAAAGACAACACCTTTCGTTATTAAACACAGGTCGATGTGAAGCAAAGAAATCACAGATTTGAAAAACGAAAAAAGACAGTTTTCCGGTGGTCGATGTGACTGTTTACGGCGGAGGCAACGAAAAATAGAGAAATCACAGATTTGAAAGGTTTGGTTGAACGGTTTGTTGAACGATTGATTTGTTTGAGATTGTTGAACAGAGTATTTAAGGATCAGAAGTATTTAAGGATCAGAAACTCTGCTCTGATACCATGTTGTCTGGCATTGAGAATGAGCCGATTTGGGTTTGGAATTGTATTGAACTGTATTGAAGTTCATCATCTAGGGTTACAAAGAAATGGTGCTTATATAGAACACCAAGTTACATATTAGCCCCCTATACTATTTATTTTCTTCTTTCCGACAGAAAATGGAAGAATAGTAAATATCGGTGATCATTGTCGATATTGTGTCATACGTTTTCATTTATATAACCTGTTGTCGAAGTCTTGTCTTCAGTTGGTTGATTTCTTGCTTGATTGCTTCATCCTCCTTGTCGTCCAACTTAGCCTAACCACACAATTTAGACCCATTACTTTATTGAGTTGTATTGTAAATCATATATTAAGCAAAATGAGTATGAGCGTACCACTAACTCAGGATATAGACCGATTCTGGTTCTGTGAGTTGCCGGTATATTGGTTGATTTACCGGTAAATACCATACCGTACCGATTATTTTCGGTACTCGGTACCGGTTTGGTACCATGCCATGCTCATCCCTAAGCAAAAGGACTGCCATCAGATAATCAATGGATTTAGTAATTTCACGGATTAGGCCATTAACATTGTAAAGATGGAAAATAATATGCATGATGAATGCTCTTCTTGCCTCTTTCCTCTGTTCTGCTCATTGATCACTCTTAAAACTGAAACCACCAGCAACCTGATTGCCATGTGGCTTACTCGAAGTAAGAAAAGTTGGCTTAGTCCTCTTAGTTTAGAAAAAAAAAAGAGCGAACAAAGACTGAAAAAAATTAAAAAAATACTTTCCATTTTCCACATGAAAGATTTAAACAACTTGTGGCAGATTAGTAGCAGCAGCCATGCTTATATTTGCAACCCTTACCAAACCAGAAAGTGACACAATCGATGAAGAAGAATGCAAAAGAAAAGAAATACAATGAGAAACTGATGCAATTTACCTCTAATATATGATAACATGAATCAACCAAACAGATTGACCTCTCAATAATCAACAAACCTGTTACGGTATAATTAGAGATAATAAGTAGAGGGTTCATTTTGTAAATGTTGTATTGTGAAGGGGCTATTGTGTAATAGTTAGGTAAGGTGTCTATAAACGATCTGATGAATGGGAATAGAAGTATCGATGATTTGAGAGTTTCCTCTTCTTCTTTGTGTTTCTTTCTTCTCTTTTATCGATCACAAACTGATACATAACAATGGTATCAGAGCTATCTTTCCTCTTGACCTGGGGTTAGGGCAACAAAAGATTTCATTCATTGGCAACAAATCGAACAAGAAAGTGGTCAGAGTTAGGGCAACAACTGATTTCTACAACAACAATCCTAATTAGGGCAAGAATTGAGTTCATCCATTAGTTCGGCTGATTCACAGCAACGTCTAGCAATCAAGAAATCATCAAACGACATGGAAATGGCTTGGGAAAAGATTATGTCAATAAATCAAGAAGATACAGTTCATGACTATTGTGCTGAATTCGAATTCTTATTCGATCAGGTTAGAAATTTTGAAGAAATTTCTGAATTCTATGGTATCTACCTATTCATATGTGGTTTAGAACCGGAAATTAGGAAAATCTTTGCTAGATGGCATCAATATAGTTGCACTAAGGTGAAAGATGTGATTTCTTTGGCTTTAAAAATTGATTCTAATAGCTTGCAAGATTCTTTTTCTCCATTTGATCCTAATTCTTCTTTTTATAACAAAGATTTGGAGTTTGATATTAACATCACTCTTGAGGAATTGATGAAAGGTAATGAGTTGTTTCAGAATGGAAAGATTCAAGAAACCATTGATGGGTCTGATGAATGAATGGGTTAGGGAATATTTTTGTGGATGAAAGTTTAGAAAATGAAAAGGATGAGGAAGTTACAGATTCTGAAAATGAAATTGAAATAGATGATATTTGTAACCAAGAATCGGTGGTATGGAAAGAACTTGAGGGAGAAGAAACTTCAAAGGATATTAGGTTTGTGATTAGGTCATCCACTATCCGGTTAGATTACCAGGTTAGATTGGGCAAGCAGGTGGGATTCTTGGGTTTAATGAAAGAATCATGTTTTTGGAAGTTGAAGAAACGATTAGACTGGATAGATACGGGTTGGGTTTTTAACACGGATTGTAAAAGTGGAGAGGTTGTTGAGTTGAAATTTGTTGAACTGGTAGACAAAAACAGGGTCTGAGACGTTGGATTACAGTTGGGTTCAGAAATGAAAGTATCAGTGTGTGAAAATATTAGAAGTGAAATAAATAAACTTGAGTTCGTGAGGGTAGATACATTCGAATGGAAACCGGGTTGGAAATCTACGTTAAAGATGGGTTTTTTTGTTAGAGCGAGTTGGTTCCTGTCATTCATTTGGGTGCCTCTCTCATGTTATACGAGGATTATCTGTCACAGCCCCCGATCCCTATTTCCCGGGAACGGGCGGCCGTGAGCCAGTCTCGGTGGTATCACATTTATTTATCCAATTTGGCAGCGGAAATTTTCATCAGGACCGTAGTTAGGAAATATTTTAATCAGAGTAAACCTCCATGTTTTATAACATTAAACATATGGGTAAAAACCCAAGTTTTCAATACACACGTTTCATAGGAATAAATCCTATTTATTTAATAAAAACATCCATTTTATTCTCAGGTAACTTTATTGCCACTTTTCCAAGCCTTCAGTGCTGTCCAGCTGGCTTCTATTTGGCTTTCACATATTGTTACCTAAAACGCGTTTTAAAAACATTTTGTCAGTGGTACTGGTGAGTGAATCCCAATTTGATCAAGTTTAAATAAAAATTCACAGTGAACAGTATTGAGGGCGCATCCGCAATTACATTTGTTTCCAAGTTATATCAATTACCACCACACGGTAATGTCGTTCCGACTTATGGTCATGTTACTCCTTTACCAGGTGGTAACAAATTTTGTATACAAAACCCCAAATTTACCGACTGTAATTGTATTCTTACAAATACTCAATAACTGTCATTCGCATGGAAATTTAAGGTTTTGTAAAAACAGTTAACAAAAAGTGGATCAACTCACAAAAATGAGTTCATAAAAAGAAGGATCACTCACATTGCTGTCTTAGGTGATTCTTTAGGGTTTCCTGGTGAATATCTATAATTTACACAAATGCACGTGTGTTAGTATAATAACCCATTTTAACATTAGTAATACCCTCCCCGAGACGGCATTCCAACGACTACGTCGGGCAGAACCACGACAGCCGTTACGGAACCCTAGATCAATCGGGCAGCGTATCTAATACGTCTCCAGGGGTTATAATACTTACATCGTAGCAGAACCTCGCTAATTTAGGGGGTATAATGCCCGGGTATAATAACACTACTACAGAAATTGTGATTGAGAATCGAAAATTGAACGAGCAGACTGAAGGCCCGTTGCCTTCTATTTATAGTTGTGAAATCTGGTTCCCACGCGGCCCGCGTGACATTTGGGCAGGGCCTACGCGGCCCGCGTCAATCTCGGTCAACGGACTAGCTTGTCCGGCTCACACACTAGGTTCGACACGCGCTGGACACGTGGCGGCTCCGGGTCATGCCACCATTTAGGACGCGCGCGGCCCGCATCAACTAAACCGAATATGTACGCGGCCCGCTTGGGCTTATGGTTTTGGCGATATACTGGTACACACTCGCGCGGCCCGCTTTAACTTGAGGTGAGGCCCTACGCGGCCCGCCTCAACTTAATAATTATTGTTTTTATTTATTTTATATAGTATAATCTATCTTGGGGCTCGGTTTTCACATACGGGGTGCATATAAAGACACATTGAGATATTTTAAAATATATTAGGGTGTCGGAAATATTATGAGGATGTCTGTTTTACCGAGGGTTGTTATATTATCCGTTCAACTGTTGGGACATTCGGAGGCCACACAACCTGTGTTTTCATAGTTCAGTCTATTACTTGTGTTGCACAGCTCGTTTATTATGGTGTTGATAGTTTAGTAAAACTATGGACTATTAAGGCAACAAGAGCAGGGGCAATTTTGAGTTATTGATGGGTTTACACAAGGATATAAATTCTGAGGCCTACAACAATCAGGATGGCTGCAGTTTGAGGGCAAAGAAGGCCGGATGTTCGGTTCCTAAGATGGCCATTAGGTTATGTTCTTGCTGCTAGTAGTTTGCATCATCTATTTCTTTTATAGTTCTTGAGGTCAAGAACTTTTGATGGGGGAGTATTGTTACGGTATAATTAGAGATAATAAGTAGAGGGTTCATTTTGTAAATGTTGTATTGTGAAGGGGCTATTGTGTAATAGTTAGGTAAGGTGTCTATAAACGATCTGATGAATGGGAATAGAAGTATCGATGATTTGAGAGTTTCCTCTTCTTCTTTGTGTTTCTTTCTTCTCTTTTATTGATCACAAACTGATACGTAACAAAACCATCACAAAGCCTTCGGTGTTTGACTTCTCACCTAACCAGCACGAAGCCAAGGATCCGTGAATCTTCCCTGCAGATAGATTGCACTGAATAAACAAACTAACAGACTGAATAAATCAAATTGAATATCACATATTCTCAACAGAAGCTATTGTGATCATATCAAGCGTTTTTGTAATCAAATATCATGTAATACATATAAAATCGTCTGAACAGGTTCAAACAATTATACCAACCCTAACACAAGCCTGGAATCAACCTAAAACAACCTAAAAAAGCCTAAAGCATGTCTAAAACCCCCAAAACAGTAGCCAAGTGATACACTCTTAATGCCTAATCCATCTACGTATACAAACAATCTACAAAAACACCTAATCACAGTCTAGGGTTTGGTTTTAATACAAACAATCTACAAAAATCATCTAAAACAACTACAGATCGAAACGCCATAAGCTTATTTCAAATAACCCTAATTCAAACCAAACACAAAAATTACACAATCAAACATAACTGAAACAAAACAAAACATTCCTCAAAGATCAAGCTGACAATAGTGGTTCCGGTTTTAAGATAACTCAAAGCACATGTAACCTGAATAAAACTTGTTGATTTAATCAGCCATACCAAATCGATGGAGAAGATAAGAAGATAAGGCAAACAGAAAGATGATAAGAAGATAAGGCAAACAGAAAGATGATCAGCCATACTAAGGTGGTGTTTGTTTTTGAAGAGGTAAAAGGTCTGCAGTCTGCGGACCACATCTGCAGGCATCTGTAGGAGAAGAGGTGGACCAAAGGCCTGCAGTCTGCAAGGAGAAGATGGTTTGTTTTGTTTATTCTACAAAAGATCTTCAAAACACACACAAACACATTTTACACACACAAACCCCTCTTGTTCTCTCTCTCTGCATCACCACCTCACCACCACCATCTGCCTCACCACCGTCACAACCACCACCTCACCACCACCACCACATCACCACCGTCACAACCACCACCTCACAACCATCTGCCGTCGTTCGATTTCGAGGTTTGTTTGAAGATGAAGAACATCAAAACCCACCATCTGCCGTAGCACCACGGCCATCACAGATCTGGGGGTTCGTTCGATTTCGGAGTTGATTTGTGTTGAAGAGAGAGAGAAATCTGGTTCCCACGCGGCCCGTTGCCTTCTATTTATAGTTGTGAAATCTGGTTCCCACGCGGCCCGCGTGACATTTGGGCAGGGCCTACGCGGCCCGCGTCAATCTCGGTCAACGGACTAGCTTGTCCGGCTCACACACTAGGTTCGACACGCGCTGGACACGTGGCGGCTCCGGGTCATGCCACCATTTAGGACGCGCGCGGCCCGCATCAACTAAACCGAACATGTACGCGGCCCGCTTGGGCTTATGGTTTTGGCGATATACTGGTACACACTCGCGCGGCCCGCTTTAACTTGAGGTGAGGCCCTACGCGGCCCGCCTCAACTTAATAATTATTGTTTTTATTTATTTTATATAGTATAATCTATCTTGGGGCTCGGTTTTCACATACAGGGTGCATATAAAGACACATTGAGATATTTTAAAATATATTAGGGTGTCGGAAATATTATGAGGATGTCTGTTTTACCGAGGGTTGTTATATCCTCCCCACCTTGTTTTAGAGCTCGTCCTCGAGATCTACTGGAACAAGTGTGGATATTTCTTTTGCATTTCGGATTCAAGCTCCCACGTGTACTCGGGTCCTCTTTTGGAGTCCCACTTTACTTTGACCAGAACCAATCTCTTATGCTTGAGATTTTTAATTTTTCTATCTTCAATCTGTAGAGGCCTTTCTACAAATTTGAGTTGTTCATTAACCTCTATATCCTTGAGAGGTACTATGAGTGATTCATCAGCTAAACACTTTTTGAGATTAGATACATGAAATACATCATGTATTCCTGCCATTTCCTCTGGCAGTTGTAGCTGATAGGCTACAGGTCCTATTCTTTTAAGAATTTTGAAAGGCCCAATATACCTGGGACTTAGCTTTCCTCTTTTAATGAATCTTACCACTCCTTTCCAGGGAGAGACTTTCAATAATACTTTATCTCCTACTTGAAATTCTAATGGTTTGCGTCTGTTATCAGCATAACTCTTTTGTCGATCACGTGCTGTTTTCAGTCGTTCCTTGACTTGAATGATTTTATCAGTTGTTTCTTGTACTATCTCGGGTCCAGATAATTGTTTTTCCCCAATTTCTGCCCAACAGACTGGGGTTCTGCACTTTCGTCCATAAAGTGCTTCGAATGGTGCAGCATTGATACTTGTGTGATAACTGTTATTATAAGAAAATTCTATTAAAGGTAAGTGTTCGTCCCAATTACCTCCAAAATCAATTACACAAGCTCTAAGCATGTCCTCCATTGTCTGAATTGTCCTTTCGCTTTGTCCGTCCGTTTGAGGATGATACGCGGTACTTAGATTTAGCCTGGTTCCCATTGCTTTTTGGAAACTTGACCAAAAATGAGAAGTAAAACGGCTATCTCTATCGGAAACAATTGATAAAGGAATGCCATGTAAAGAAACGATTTTATTTACATATAATTTGGCTAATTGTTCCATACTAAAGGTTTCCTTCATTGGTAAGAAATGAGCTGACTTGGTTAACCTATCTACAATCACCCAGATTGTATCATTACCTTTTCTTGTTTTAGGCAATTTGGTAACAAAATCCATTGTTATCCATTCCCATTTCCAAACTGGTATTTCTAATTGTTGTAACAAACCTGAGGGTTTCTGATGTTCAGCTTTAACTTGTGAGCAAGTTAAGCATTTAGAAATATAAGCTGCTACATCCTTTTTCATTCCTATCCACCAGAAATTTTTCCTTAAATCCTGGTACATTTTATCACTTCCTGGATGCATCGTATATTTAGACTTATGAGCTTCTTCTAATATACGGTGACGTAAATTTTCTAATTTAGGTATCCACATTCTCTTTTTATGGAACCTCCAAATTCCATCTGTTCCTTGTTCTAATTCCTTAATCATTCCTTTTAATTTTTCAGTATCCTCCTTGATTACTGTTTCTTGTGCTTTTCTAATCTGATTGTTTAAATCTAATTGTAGATTTAATTTAAGAGAACGTACCCTTTTTGGCTTTTCGTGATATTTTCGACTTAAAGCATCAGCCACCACATTGGCTTTTCCTGCGTGATACTGCATATCACAATCATAATCACTAAGTAATTCCATCCAACGTCTTTGTCTCATATTCAGCTCTTTTTGTCCGAAAACATATCTTAAACTTTTATGATCAGTGAATATGGTAAACTTACTACCATAAAGATAATGTCTCCAAATCTTAAGGGCAAAAATTATGGCTCCTAATTCCAAATCATGGGTTGAATAATTTCCTTCATGACTCTTAAGCTGTCTAGATGCATAGGCTATAACCTTTTGGCGTTGCATTAATACGCATCCATAACCTAATTTAGAAGCGTCACAAAAGACTACAAAGTCTTCAGTTCCTTCTGGTAATGCTAGTATTGGTGTATGGGTTAATCTTTGCTTAAGAATTCTAAAGGCTTCTTCTTGTTTTGGTCCCCATTCAAACTTAACAGATTTACAGGTTAACTTAGTTAAAGGAATGGCTATTCTAGAAAAATCTTGAATAAATCTTCTATAATAACCGGCCAATCCTAAGAAACTTCTAACTTCAGTTGGTGACTCTGGGGTTTTCCATTTAGTAATTGCTTCGATCTTTGTTGGATCTACATGGATTCCTTCATGGTTAACTAAATGTCCGAGGAATTGTACTTGTTCTAACCAAAACTCACACTTTGAAAACTTAGCATAAAGCTTCTTTTTTCTTAATAAACTTAAAAGTAAGTGCAAGTGCTTTGCATGCTCATCTTTATTTTTAGAATAAATGAGAATATCATCTATGAAGACAATTATGAATTTATCCAAATATGGCTTACATATTCGGTTCATCATGTCCATAAATGCGGTTGGGGCATTGGTTAAACCAAATGGCATGACAGTAAATTCATAATGACCATACCTTGTTCTGAATGCGGTTTTAGGAATATCCTCTTCCTGTACCTTTAATTGATGATATCCTAATCTTAGATCGATTTTAGAGAAAAATCGAGCTCCTTGAAGTTGATCAAACAAATCATCGATCCTCGGTAATGGGTATCGATTCTTAATCGTGATTTTGTTCAATTCACGGTAGTCAATGCACATACGCATTGATCCGTCCTTCTTTTTGACAAATAATATTGGTGCTCCCCATGGTGATGAACTTGGCTGTATGAATCCTTTCTCCAACAACTCGTCTAGTTGTTTCTTCAGTTCTTGCATTTCTGCGGGTGCCAAACGGTAAGGTGCTTTGGCAATCGGTGCTGTTCCTGGTAACAGCTGAATTCTGAATTCAACTTCCCTGTCTGGCGGTAGCCCTGGCAATTATTCTGGAAAGACATCTGAAAATTGGGATACTACGGGGATATCTTTTAACTCTTTTCCTTTAGTGTTAGTGATTATAGAAATCAAATACACTATAGATCCTTTCCTTATACAACTTGCAGTTTTCATCACAGAGATGAATTTAGTGGATCTAAATGGCTTATCTCCTTTAATTAAGATCTTTTCACCTCTTGGTGATTTTAATTGAATTGTCTTTTGATCACATAAAATACTGGCTTTATTGGCTATTAACCAATCCATTCCTAATACTACATCAAATCCAACCAGATTCATTGGGTAAAGGTTTGCCATAAATTTTTGATTAAAAATTTCTATTCTTGCCCCCTGCAAGATTTCAGAAATCCTAATAGTTTCTCCATTTGCAGTTTCTACTAGACATTCTTGTGGTAGTTTAGTTAATGATTGATTTAGGAGTTTGCAAAATGAAGTATTAATAAAACTTTGGTTGGCACCAGAGTCAAATAATACTTTAGCAAAAATATCATTAACTAAAAACGTACCAGCAATTACGTCTGGAATCATCCTGGCTTCCTCTATAGTTAGAACGAATGCTCTAGCATTTTTAGTGTTCTTGTTGTTCGCAGCTGGGGCTAACTTTGGACAGTTTGGCTTGATATGACCTTTTTCTCCACAATTGAAGCACATCCCATTAGTTGGTTTTCTTCTGCATGTCTCCTCCTTATGTCCTGGTGCTTTGCAGAAATTGCAGTAAGTAGAGCATCTTCCAGAATGCTTCTTTTTGCAGGCTTTGCAGTATGGTGCAGAGGTAGAACCTACATTCCTACGATTGGAATTCCCAGAACGGAATTCTTGAGTAAGCCTTTGGGTTAGGTTTCTTCTCTGGTCTTCTTCTCTAGTACGGATTAATTCATCTGTCAAGGTATTGGCTAGTTCTACAGCTTCTTCTATGGTTTGGGGTCTAGCTGCCTTGACTACATGTCTAATTTCTCCAATTAATCCCCAGATGTAACGGGAGATTAATACCGGTTCAGGTGATGCAAGGGTAGGTACTATCCTAGCATATTCAAAGAATGTGGTAGTGTAACCCTTACTGTCTACTCCGGTCATTCTCAGATTCAGAAACTTATTTGCTATTTGTTCCTTTTCATTGGGAGGGCAGAATTTCCTTTCTACCATATGCTTAAATTCCTCTCATTCCATGTTATAAATCCTATCACTTCCTCTTGACTGGAGGATAGTGTTCCACCATTCTAAAGCTGCATTTTTAAACAGATTTGAAGCAAACATTATTTTATCTTCTTCAGCACACTTGCTTATTTTCAGAACCGCCTCAGTTTTCTCTATCCAGCGTAAAGCTGCAATGGGTCCTTCATTGCCCGAGAATTCTATTGGTTTGCAGGACCAGAATTCCTTGTAAGAACAACCATGTGGCATGGTTCTTCTTCTTTTGGGAACAGGCGCTTGAAGTATGGGTCCATTGTTCACGCTGTTTTCTGGTTCAGTTGGTCGCTTACTGCTATGCTTACTTTTATTATTCGCTTCCTGAACTGTTTGAATAATAAATGGCATCGCATCTATAATTCCCTGTGCCACAATATGCTGAACGGCACTATTATCCATTTGGTTTCCGTTGTTATTATTGTCCGAATTCTCATTAACCACGTTAATGTTACTCTGGTTATCGTTATTCAGATTTTCTTGATTTCCCGCGTCGGCCATCTGAATTTTAGACATTTACCAAATATTAATATCACAAATAATATTTATATATAGCCAATCACATGACACGCACTTTTTTAACCAAAAGCGTCGAGCATTGCGACTTTTACTCTTTTTATATAGTATGCATTAATACACACCAGTACAGAAATAAAAATTACAGTACCGACTGAAATGTAAAGCTACAATACTAATAGTAGGCATCCGTAGTTTTTTTTTTTTTTCTAACACATACACACATATATTATTATATTATTATTACTACTACCGTATTATCATCACGTTTACTGATATGGATTCATCCAGAAATCCATATTACGCTCATCGTATTTCCATACGAGGCGTTCTCCCACCTGTCGCATACGATCACTGCTTTCTAAAATTTCCTCCCCAAAAGTCCTAAGTTCCTGGACATTTTCTGCACTCATTGGGGGTGCAGGTTCTAGGACTGGGTTTGGAAACTGAGGTACGGGTTCCTGATACGGAGGCATAGGGGCTTGGTACGGGTATGGATTTTCTAAAATTTCCCTAACATATGCATCACTAATGTTGTAGGGATCTTGAGGATCTAACCCTGGGTAAGCTCCTAAGTTGGGTATTGGCACATTCTCCTGTATTGGGTTTTGTTGCACGTAGTCCCTAACATCGTCCCACCAGGGGTCGTAATTATTTGGGTCTAGAGGATCAGGTGCAGGTACCCTAGGTATCTCCTCCGGGTTGAAATCAGGCATTTCTATCTGGTCTTCTATTTCCATGGGTTGATCAGGATTTTGTGGTTGTGGTGCTAGCATTTGTTTCAGGTTTGGGTCGGCAGCAGTGGTTGCTAAAATATGGATATTAGCGATACCCCTATTGAGCATATCCTGATTATAAGCATCAGTTTCTCTTTTTGCTGCGGCTAACACTCGCTGTTCCTGCAACTTTTTCATTCTTTTCCTACGCTCGTGCGCTCCCCTACTGAACCATCCCCTCTTTTTCTGAGGAAATGGCTCTTCAGACTGAGCCTTAAACACAAAGATCCCTTCTTCTGTGTCAGCAGAATACCCTGAGAGGGCAGGCTGAGAAGAGGAGGTGCCTTCGCTCCTAGGCGAACCAGACAGTTGACGATAAGCGTCAGAAGGTCCTTGGTCACTCATACTGTAAACTAACAAATAGTCAGATAACACATAGCAAGAAATACAATTATACATGTATTTTCATAATTTATTTCCTAACACTTTGAATTTTGATGTCAGCAGAACACTTCTGTGGCTGAATCAGTGGCATAGCTCTGATACCACCTTCTGTCACAGCCCCCGATCCCTATTTCCCGGGAACGGGCGGCCGTGAGCCAGTCTCGGTGGTATCACATTTATTTATCCAATTTGGCAGCGGAAATTTTCATCAGGACCGTAGTTAGGAAATATTTTAATCAGAGTAAACCACCATGTTTTATAACATTAAACATATGGGTAAAAACCCAAGTTTTCAATACACACGTTTCATAGGAATAAATCCTATTTATTTAATAAAAACATCCATTTTATTCTCAGGTAACTTTATTGCCACTTTTCCAAGCCTTCAGTGCTGTCCAGCTGGCTTCTATTTGGCTTTCACATATTGTTACCTGAAACGCGTTTTAAAAACATTTTGTCAGTGGGAAATACTGGTGAGTGAATCCCAATTTGATCAAGTTTAAATAAAAATTCACAGTGAACAGTATTGAGGGTGCATCCGCAATTACATTTGTTTCCAAGTTATATCAATTACCACCACACGGTAATGTCGTTCCGACTTATGGTCATGTTACTCCTTTACCAGGTGGTAACAAATTTTGTATACAAAACCCCAAATTTACCGACTGTAATTGTATTCTTACAAATACTCAATAACTGTCATTCGCATGGAAATTTAAGGTTTTGTAAAAACAGTTAACAAAAAGTGGATCAACTCACAAAAATGAGTTCATAAAAAAGAAGGATCACTCACATTGCTGTCTTAGGTGATTCTTTAGGGTTTCCTGGTGAATATCTATAATTTACACAAATGCACGTGTGTTAGTATAATAACCCATTTTAACATTAGTAATACCCTCCCCGAGACGGCATTCCAACGACTACGTCGGGCAGAACCACGACAGCCGTTACGGAACCCTAGATCAATCGGGCAGCGTATCTAATACGTCTCCAGGGGTTATAATACTTACATCGTAGCAGAACCTCGCTAATTTAGGGGGTATAATGCCCGGGTATAATAACACTACTACAGAAATTGTGATTGAGAATCGAAAATTGAACGAGCAGACTGAAGGCCCGTTGCCTTCTATTTATAGTTGTGAAATCTGGTTCCCACGCGGCCCGCGTGACATTTGGGCAGGGCCTACGCGGCCCGCGTCAATCTCGGTCAACGGACTAGCTTGTCCGGCTCACACACTAGGTTCGACACGCGCTGGACACGTGGCGGCTCCGGGTCATGCCACCATTTAGGACGCGCGCGGCCCGCATCAACTAAACCGAACATGTACGCGGCCCGCTTGGGCTTATGGTTTTGGCGATATACTGGTACACACTCGCGCGGCCCGCTTTAACTTGAGGTGAGGCCCTACGCGGCCCGCCTCAACTTAATAATTATTGTTTTTATTTATTTTATATAGTATAATCTATCTTGGGGCTCGGTTTTCACATACGGGGTGCATATAAAGACACATTGAGATATTTTAAAATATATTAGGGTGTCGGAAATATTATGAGGATGTCTGTTTTACCGAGGGTTGTTATATTATCCGTTCAACTGTTGGGACATTCGGAGGCCATACAACCTGTGTTTTCATAGTTCAGTCTATTACTTGTGTTGCACAGCTCGTTTATTATGGTGTTGATAGTTTAGTAAAACTATGGACTATTAAGGCAACAAGAGCAGGGGCAATTTTGAGTTATTGATGGGTTTACACAAGGATATAAATTCTAAGGCCTACAACAATCAGGATGGCTGCAGTTTGAGGGCAAAGAAGGCCGGATGTTCGGTTCCTAAGATGGCCATTAGGTTATGTTCTTGCTGCTAGTAGTTTGCATCATCTATTTCTTTTATAGTTCTTGAGGTCAAGAACTTTTGATGGGGGAGTATTGTTACGGTATAATTAGAGATAATAAGTAGAGGGTTCATTTTGTAAATGTTGTATTGTGAAGGGGCTATTGTGTAATAGTTAGGTAAGGTGTCTATAAACGATCTGATGAATGGGAATAGAAGTATCGATGATTTGAGAGTTTCCTCTTCTTCTTTGTGTTTCTTTCTTCTCTTTTATTGATCACAAACTGATACGTAACAAAACCATCACAAAGCCTTCGGTGTTTGACTTCTCACCTAACCAGCACGAAGCCAAGGATCCGTGAATCTTCCCTGCAGATAGATTGCACTGAATAAACAAACTAACAGACTGAATAAATCAAATTGAATATCACATATTCTCAACAGAAGCTATTGTGATCATATCAAGCGTTTTTGTAATCAAATATCATGTAATACATATAAAATCGTCTGAACAGGTTCAAACAATTATACCAACCCTAACACAAGCCTGGAATCAACCTAAAACAACCTAAAAAAGCCTAAAGCATGTCTAAAACCCCCAAAACAGTAGCCAAGTGATACACTCTTAATGCCTAATCCATCTACGTATACAAACAATCTACAAAAACACCTAATCACAGTCTAGGGTTTGGTTTTAATACAAACAATCTACAAAAATCATCTAAAACAACTACAGATCGAAACGCCATAAGCTTATTTCAAATAACCCTAATTCAAACCAAACACAAAAATTACACAATCAAACATAACTGAAACAAAACAAAACATTCCTCAAAGATCAAGCTGACAATAGTGGTTCCGGTTTTAAGATAACTCAAAGCACATGTAACCTGAATAAAACTTGTTGATTTAATCAGCCATACCAAATCGATGGAGAAGATAAGAAGATAAGGCAAACAGAAAGATGATAAGAAGATAAGGCAAACAGAAAGATGATCAGCCATACTAAGGTGGTGTTTGTTTTTGAAGAGGTAAAAGGTCTGCAGTCTGCGGACCACATCTGCAGGCATCTGTAGGAGAAGAGGTGGACCAAAGGCCTGCAGTCTGCAAGGAGAAGATGGTTTGTTTTGTTTATTCTACAAAAGATCTTCAAAACACACACAAACACATTTTACACACACAAACCCCTCTTGTTCTCTCTCTCTGCATCACCACCTCACCACCACCATCTGCCTCACCACCGTCACAACCACCACCTCACCACCACCACCACATCACCACCGTCACAACCACCACCTCACAACCATCTGCCGTCGTTCGATTTCGAGGTTTGTTTGAAGATGAAGAACATCAAAACCCACCATCTGCCGTAGCACCACGGCCATCACAGATCTGGGGGTTCGTTCGATTTCGGAGTTGATTTGTGTTGAAGAGAGAGAGAGATGATTCTGCTGAAGAGAGAGAGAGATGATGGGTGTCGGAGGTTGATTCTGCTGAAGAGAGAGAGAGAGAGAGATGGGTGACGGAGGTGGAGGTGGTGGTGGCAGAGGAGGTGGTGGCGGCGGAGGAGGTGGTGTCGGAGATGGAGGTGGTGGTGGCAGAGGGAGAAGAGGAGAAGAGGTTGGAAGATGTTGGAAGAGGATGGAACATATCTGCTTGGTGAAGAGGTCTCGCAGACCTTTTTTAATGAAAGGTCTGCGAGAAAACAAACAAGCTGCAAACAACATAAGTGGCCAGAAGTGCTTCTGGCCAAAAAACAAACACCACCTAAATTGATGGAGAAGATAAGAAGATAAGTACCGTCGTCGTGGCCTTGAACCCCAACCATCTGATGGAGAAGAGAGAGAGAGAGGGATTTAAAGATTGGTTTGAGAGAGAGGGGGGGATTTAAAGGAGGAGAGAGAGAGGGGGGGTTTAAAGATTTGTTTGAGGGAGAGAGGGGGGTTTAAAAAATGGTTTGAATTTTAAAATTTTGAAAGTGGAGCCAGATTTCAAATTCGAATGGTATCTATATAATACTTTTTATATATATAAATAAGAGTAGGGTTCCTGTGGAAAGTGTGTTTTTCCTAGAAAGTCTAGGAAGCGATCTTGTCCATCCGATTGGTGTGTTTAAGGGTTGAGATCAGATCAATGGCAATCTTGTAATAATTTACTATATTTAATAGATTGTTTTAAATGAGGGGGGGCAATTTTGTCCTTATGTGTGTTTTAAATCAATCAAAAATAACCGTCAGAGATATCACATCTCCTTAATACACGCCATTTTCCCTCTCTCTCTCTCTCTTTCTCTCTCTAAACCCACAACGAAAACCCTCTAAAATCATACCAAAAATACCTAAAATCATGGATCAAGATAAGAGATTTACCAACTTCTATATACGTAAGATCTTCCCAACATTGTGTTCTGTGTTTTAGTAGGCGATTAGGGTTCAATCGTGTTCTACATTGAAGTAATTGATGTTTGAAGGGAAGAGATTCAAAGAACATAGGGATTTGAACAAGATGGATGGAAGCAGAGATGAAGTCGCCGGAAGAAAAGTTGAAGTTGCTGGAAGCACAATTGAAGTCGCAAGAACCCTAGGTGTGTGTTTAAAATAACAAATGTTTGTAGGTATTCCGTTTGTTGTGGATGACTCTGCTTGCTAGGGCGAAATCTACTGATGTAAAACACATTTGTATGAATCTGCTTGCTGTTAAAACACAGCTGTATGAATCTGAATTGCTGTTAAAACACAGCTGTATGAATCTGAATGATAAAACATATTTGTATGAATCTGCTTGCTGTTAAAACACAGTTGTATGAATCTGAATTGCTGTTAAAACACAGTTGTATGAATCTGAATAATAAAACACATTTGTATGAATCTGCTTGCTGTTAAAACACAGCTGTATGAATCTGAATGATATAACACATTTGTATGAATCTACTTGCTGTTAAAACACAGCTGTATGAATCTGAATTGCTGTTAAAACACAGCTGTATGAATCTGAATTGCTGTTAAAACACAGTTGTATGAATCTGAATGATAAAACACATCTGCATGAATCTGCTTGCTGTTAAAACACAGCTGTATGAATCTGAATGATAAAACACAACTGTATGAATCTGCTTGTTGTTAAAACACAGTACCAAGAACATGTTGATAGATTCCAGCAAGGTAAACGAAGGAATGATTGATATTAAGTGAGATCAAAAATCGAAAACAAAAAATTCCGAAATTTATGGATAGTTAGTTATTGAAGATAATTTCCTAAAATAAAAATAGATTGTGAAAGTACATAAATGCCCTTTTAGATAAAATCCTTCAATGCCACATGTCGCGTTCTTATTGCTTTCCTAGACTTTCTAGGAAAAACACACTTTCCACCCAACTCCTACTCATATAAATAAATCGGATTTATGACATCAGCACATCCTATGTGGCATACCCGAGAAGTTGACACGTAGGCAATTCTATGTCATCATCTAAACTCCCTTAATAGATAGTACTAGTTGTAACACCCGTGTGAACACACGGGTATGTTTAATAACGATCGAAAACAAATACTAAAAAACAGATTATAATATATAATTTAAATTCTTTGCATTTAGTTACATATCTTTATAAAACAATGTTAATGAAATTATGTGTTAGTGTACATGGTTGATATACAAATAAGCTAAGTACTTGGTAATATGTTGTCTAAAATGAAAACATGAACTAATATGTTGTCTAAAATGAAAACATGAACTAATTTTTTGACACATTGTTAGTTGTAACGCAATGGTGAACACACGAGTATGTTTAATAACGATAGAAAACAAATATTAAGACAGTATGTGTTAGGACATTAAAATTTCATTACTATGTTACAAAAAATTTAGAGAAAAACGCAATTTGCGTCTCTGTGGTATGTGAGAAACATCACCCTGTTTGACTGTTTGACAATTGTGAAATGTCTTTTATACCCTCAAATCTTAATGATAAACATATATGTATGATTAGAACAATCACACTTCTCAATAAAATCATTTTCATCTTCTCTCAAGTCCCAAAACACAGATCTTCATCTTCATCTTCAATCATCTTCATCTTCAATCATCTTCATCTTCATTTTCATTGGTCACCAACTTGGACCCGTTGTAACCTTTAGATTTGTTGGTCGGGCACTAAATAAGTTAAAAAGTGCAAACCATAGGGACCGTTCGTGTGCTTTTAAAAAGCTAGGGATCAAATCCAAATTTTTGGTAAACCACAGGGACCATACGTGTACTTTACTCTTTTAAGTAATTTACAACTTTTGGAATGTATATGCACAATTCACAAAGATGAGACACCCGTCCGATGGACGCGGGTACATCGTAAACATTGAATGTAAGCCTAGGTTTAAAAGATTACATAAAAACCAAGATATGATCGAAATCATTTAACAAAAATCATAACTTGTATGTCATTTAAGAAAATTCGTCCAAAAATTAGTTTTCACAACAACATCAAAAGAATTTTATAAAAAAATCCATAAATCGATCAAAACTCATATCTTGTATGTTATCTAACGAAATTCTCATATGAAATAACCTAGATAGGATCAAAAAAATCCATTGAATAGTACCTCAAGAGAAGGGATCTCAATGGTGTGTTTGGTTGAAGGCTTGATGATCTTTTCTGTGACCGAGTCAGTAGAGGCAAATTCAGCTTCCCAGCTAAGTCCACCATATTGACTTGGAACCAGCTCTGGTGCTATGTACCTAATATTCAATCAAACAATTCAAGTATAATCAGATGAAATTAACTAACTACTATGTGTAATCCAGTGATTAGTGATTGAATCCCATATACTAAATGCATTTTTTGTTACAAATTAGCATAATAGCGGTTACTTAATGTAACACCCCAACCTGAACAGGCTGACGTGTCACTCATACAGATATCAAAACTAAAACCAATCCATAACATTGAAAACAAAAGATCCTAATTACATTTTCATTACATTACCGAAAAAAAAAATCTTTATCTTCAGAACACTCTCCACTTATTCCCCATGTTTCCCCAAATTACCTGTCAAACAAATAAGACAAACACAAGAAAGAAACTACGGCTGAGCCAAAAAGTTGCCCAGTAACGGAGAAATCAACAGTAAAAGTAAGGCGGACATGCGGACAGAAACATGAACGGTACTGACGTTAAACAAGTCAAGATTTTGACATTGAAACAGATACTTATATAACTTGAATCCCAAAACTTATACTGAACAGATAACAGATACTGAACATAATCTGATGCATATAACATATCAAACATATCATAACAGAGACAAGACATACGTGACAACATATAACAATAAAACAAGTCACGTAATATAGAAGCACCCACGAGCCTAAACAGAGGCATGCATGGCTATAGTCCATGCGCCGAGATGGTGCATGTAGGCGCACACACATTATTCCATCTCAACAGGAGTCAGGAGTCAGGAGTCAGAAGTCAGAGCTAAGATCGATCTATTCGCCTCTAGGGGCCATGTGCTACACAAGCACAAACTAGAAACGCCGTGAACTTTAGTTACGCACCGTCACGATGAGTGCCATGTCGTTGACGCCCCAACGACAAGTCAGAAGCGCTCGGGTGACAGAGTACAAAGCCGTATCAGAAATAAAATGTACTTTGACATAAGTCTAAAAGGGAACATGCAATAATGAGCACAAAATCTAAGGTCTATTGCATGCTACAATAAAGACTAATCATATAACAATACGAACTGAAACATCCAACGAAAATATCCGTACTGCAAAGTAACGGATTGAATAAAATTATACTATGATGTAAAAGAAACAGAATCCGTACCTTAATTTAGCAAACCAAGCAACACAAAAGTCACGCCGTTCCAAAAAGTACGCAAACCTATATTTTCATTATTAAATTACCAATATTATTTCAACTGTATGATTCGTTGATTCATCAATCGTTTGGCGACGGAGACCTTTAAGACTCATGACTAGTTACCATACTAGATTAAATAGGTTCATCGTTTTGTTAAATTACCTATTCATTCTAAAAGAAGTGTAGGAATGTTGAATTAATTAAGAAAATGTCATTCAAAAACTATAAAATATGTAAGCCATGCATAATCTTTTCAATTACTAATACATGTGAAAACATATCAATATGGACATCAAAATTGATACTGTGTACACCAAATTATTATTTCGATAATTATTCAAACCAACTATCTAATTTAATAGTATTTATATAACTATAAAACTTCATTAAATCAATCATATAAATACATAAAAGCTTAAAAGCTTATGAGGTGAACTTATCTTCTTCGAATAGAAATCACTGCATAGAAAATGGGTTTTCTAATTCATTAAGGCTACCCATTGTATAAAAACAATATTAGAGTACCAAAAAAATTTCTTTAATTTAAGTGGGAAGTTAAGTTACAAGGTTCCATATGCTGGTGGCTTCTACATTAATCATGTATGTGCACATAAGTTCCTGATTGTCAAGCAAAACCGAAGGGACCAACATGTATTATTCTAAACTGACCAACTTCGTGATTATTAAGGTCTTAGTCGCCAAAACAAAATCGAACTCTAAGAGTTACCTTCTAACAAAAGGGGTACGAGCACACACACGAAACACATAAATATCAAAAGAGGAGCAAAAATTTGTCACCTCAAAAGTCGAGCAGATGCGAGGGAACGAGAGCGGCAGATGTATGACGGTTGTTGAATGGTGGGTCTGAACCAAATCGGACGCTTAGAACACGTAGTCGGTACCTCGATGTGATGCAGCGGCGGAGTAGCACAAGTGGTCGGCAAATCTTGTGGTGATGATGGTGATGGTCACGGCAGGGTAACGTGGCGATGGAGCTAAACCGATGACGGAGTGCGGCACGATGATGACTGTATAGCGGCTGATCGTGAGCACAGAACTAAAGCGACTGAACCTATGGCACGATGGAAAGCTTCGACAAACAAAGGTGGCCACGACGGAACACGACGAGCGGGGGGCAGTCTTTCACAGTCGCGGGGGTCGGCTACGGTGAGGGAGTTCAGAAGTACCAGGACCCGATAGATGAGAATTATATATTGCGAAGTTATAAGGTTTAAAAAAAAATTAAAGATCGATGATATAAGCCATGAATTCCTTGATCTTCGTTGGTTTGTTCAAGGAGATATCAACTTGAGTTTAAAAAGGATTTGAATTTTGATTGTGAACAAAGTTGTACGTAGAGCTTTGAGGTTATCATCCCATTGTAAACATATGTGGCAATATGATTTATCCATTTTACATATTTAGTTAAGCTATTATAATCCATTATTATTTCCTTATCTTTTTCAATGCAAAACGAAATCATAAAAATATTTAACTAAAGACAAATATATATATACTTAATTCAACAACCAATTTTCGAAGTCTAAACAGAATATTTATTTACTATATCATTATTATATATAACATTTTATGGATATTACAATTCTACCTTCAAAAAAAAAAAAATTTCGTCCTCGAAATTGCTAAGCATGAATGACATACATATATCAACATAACGGATACATAACAAACACAATAGATTCAGATACAAAATATGGTACTTTATTTATACTGAACTTTTAAGGTGACAAGTAAACGAGGACTAAAATTATCGAAATTCATATGGGATCCGACAAAGATATCAAACATATGAAACATAAGAGTACTAAGACTTAAGTAGATTCAGATAGACATCAATCTACATAACAGGAATCTAAAAGCGCACATATGTACCTATAATTCACGATTACGTTCATGACCGTAATTGTCAATTATCTTACAACTGTGCCCTAATTGTCCTCCCGCCATGCATCTTAATGATCTATTCAAATTGCAAGGAAAGGAATACTAACGATAAGGAAAGCATGGTCAATTGTTATAATGTTAAGACATAACAAAAGATAACAAACGTAGAGGGGTTTATCTTTATAAAACGTAAAACTGATGTGGAACAGGAGATAAAACCAAACAAAACAAATACTGATACAGACACTTAAAACATGTGTTGACAAATATAAAGCTAAACACACAATCTACATCTAAATCTAAAACCAATGCGGATACCGTATCAAATAGTTACACCCGATACGGAAACAAAATCAGATAGTGAACATGATCATAAGCAGATCTAGTAGAGATTGATTGAAAGTCAAAATCCTAACCCAACGTCTACCCATTAACTCACAGGTTGTTTTTAAGGTTTAACTTTTCTACAGGAAAGAGCCTTTGCTCTGATACCATAACTGTAACACCCCAACCTGAACAGGCTGACGTGTCACTCATACAGATATCAAAACTAAAACCAATCCATAACATTGAAAACAAAAGATCCTAATTACATTTTCATTACATTACCGAAAAAAAAATCTTTATCTTCAGAACACTCTCCACTTATTCCCCACGTTTCCCCAAATTACCTGTCAAACAAATAAGACAAACACAAGAAAGAAACTACGGCTGAGCCAAAAAGTTGCCCAGTAACGGAGAAATCAACAGTAAAAGTAAGGCGGACATGCGGACAGAAACATGAACGGTACTGACGTTAAACAAGTCAAGATTTTGACATTGAAACAGATACTTATATAACTTGAATCCCAAAACTTATACTGAACAGATAACAGATACTGAACATAATCTGATGCATATAACATATCAAACATATCATAACAGAGACAAGACATACGTGACAACATATAACAATAAAACAAGTCACGTAATATAGAAGCACCCACGAGCCTAAACAGAGGCATGCATGGCTATAGTCCATCCGCCGAGATGGTGCATGTAGGCGCACACACATTATTCCATCTCATCAGGAGTCAGGAGTCAGAGCTAAGATCGATCTATTCGCCTCTAGGGGCCATGTGCTACACAAGCACAAACTAGAAACGCCGTGAACTTTAGTTACGCACCGTCACGATGAGTGCCATGTCGTTGACGCCCCAACGACAAGTCAGAAGCGCTCGGGTGACAGAGTACAAAGCCGTATCAGAAATAAAATGTACTTTGACATAAGTCTAAAAGGGAACATGCAATAATGAGCACAAAATCTAAGGTCTATTGCATGCTACAATAAAGACTAAT
This sequence comes from Helianthus annuus, assembly GCF_002127325.2. Lineage (NCBI taxonomy): Eukaryota > Viridiplantae > Streptophyta > Magnoliopsida > Asterales > Asteraceae > Helianthus > Helianthus annuus. Next base: position 7,557,314 of record NC_035442.2, on the reverse strand, counting down.
CATATAACAATACGAACTGAAACATCCAACGAAAATATCCGTACTGCAAAGTAACGGATTGAATAAAATTATACTATGATGTAAAAGAAACAGAATCCGTACCTTAATTTAGCAAACCAAGCAACACAAAAGTCACGCCGTTCCAAAAAGTACGCAAACCTATATTTTCATTATTAAATTACCAATATTATTTCAACTGTATGATTCGTTGATTCATCAATCGTTTGGCGACGGAGACCTTTAAGACTCATGACTAGTTACCATACTAGATTAAATAGGTTCATCGTTTTGTTAAATTACCTATTCATTCTAAAAGAAGTGTAGGAATGTTGAATTAATTAAGAAAATGTCATTCAAAAACTATAAAATATGTAAGCCATGCATAATCTTTTCAATTACTAATACATGTGAAAACATATCAATATGGACATCAAAATTGATACTGTGTACACCAAATTATTATTTCGATAATTATTCAAACCAACTATCTAATTTAATAGTATTTATATAACTATAAAACTTCATTAAATCAATCATATAAATACATAAAAGCTTAAAAGCTTATGAGGTGAACTTATCTTCTTCGAATAGAAATCACTGCATAGAAAATGGGTTTTCTAATTCATTAAGGCTACCCATTGTATAAAAACAATATTAGAGTACCAAAAAAATTTCTTTAATTTAAGTGGGAAGTTAAGTTACAAGGTTCCATATGCTGGTGGCTTCTACATTAATCATGTATGTGCACATAAGTTCCTGATTGTCAAGCAAAACCGAAGGGACCAACATGTATTATTCTAAACTGACCAACTTCGTGATTATTAAGGTCTTAGTCGCCAAAACAAAATCGAACTCTAAGAGTTACCTTCTAACAGAAGGGGTACGAGCACACACACGAAACACATAAATATCAAAAGAGGAGCAAAAATTTGTCACCTCAAAAGTCGAGCAGATGCGAGGGAACGAGAGCGGCAGATGTATGACGGTTGTTGAATGGTGGGTCTGAACCAAATCGGACGCTTAGAACACGTAGTCGGTACCTCGATGTGATGCAGCGGCGGAGTAGCACAAGTGGTCGGCAAATCTTGTGGTGATGATGGTGATGGTCACGGCAGGGTAACGTGGCGATGGAGCTAAACCGATGACGGAGTGCGGCACGATGATGACTGTATAGCGGCTGATCGTGAGCACAGAACTAAAGCGACTGAACCGATGGCACGATGGAAAGCTTCGACAAACAAAGGTGGCCACGACGGAACACGACGAGCGGGGGGCAGTCTTTCACAGTCGCGGGGGTCGGCTACGGTGAGGGAGTTCAGAAGTACCAGGACCCGATAGATGAGAATTATATATTGCGAAGTTATAAGGTTTAAAAAAAAATTAAAGATCGATGATATAAGCCATGAATTCCTTGATCTTCGTTGGTTTGTTCAAGGAGATATCAACTTGAGTTTAAAAAGGATTTGAATTTTGATTGTGAACAAAGTTGTACGTAGAGCTTTGAGGTTATCATCCCATTGTAAACATATGTGGCAATATGATTTATCCATTTTACATATTTAGTTAAGCTATTATAATCCATTATTATTTCCTTATCTTTTTCAATGCAAAACGAAATCATAAAAATATTTAACTAAAGACAAATATATATATACTTAATTCAACAACCAATTTTCGAAGTCTAAACAGAATATTTATTTACTATATCATTATTATATATAACATTTTATGGATATTACACTTAATGCAAATTAACTAACTACTATATGTAATCCAGTGATTAGTACAATATAACAAAATTAAAGAAATGCACTTTTGAGTAATAGATACTCCCATCTTATCAATAAAAACATTAATATGATGTTTCTAAAAATTCTAAAATGTTGTTTAAAATCATTACGAGATTGTTCAAAGATGACCAAAAAAACAAACTCTGTTGAAAAGAGTAAACCACTCTTTTAGTTCTTCAAAAGTCTGTTTGACCAAAGTCAACAGTGCTTTCAAATCATCTGTTTTCTCCTCAAAACACTATTTTAACGCAACAGTGATTTCAAACCACCGTTTTAAACCACTGTTTTCTTCACAACACACTGTTTTAACCCAACAGTGGTTTCAAACATCTGTTTTCATCCATCTGTTGACCCAACAGTAGTTTCAAAACATTGTTTTAACCCAAAACAGTGGTTTCACTTTTTATCCAAAAAACACTGTTTTAAACGAACAGTGGTTTCAAACATCGAGGAACGATCCCAGACACTGTTTTATATTAAACGAACGGGTGTCCACCTAGGTGATCAAGGAACGATCCATTGGACGGGTGTCCACCTAGGTGGTTTCAAAACACTGTTTTAACCCAAAACAGTGGTTACATCGGACGGGTGTCCATAGAACTGAAAAAAATATATTTAATGTAGTTAAAAACTATTTCAATGTATGAAATTACACAGAGAGTGAAGAATAGCTTACCTTAGTATGATTACATGATTGACAACCACACATGTAGCCAGAACCTTTTTATGATTCCTCTGAACTCCTATTTATTTGAAATAAAAACATCATGGGTTAATAAAAAGACAGATTATAAATAACCTTTTTAAAGATACAAAGTCTCATGTTATATAAATTAGTGATACAGTGGATATACAATTTAAAGAGGTCGCTCTATCCTTCGAGTCCCTTTGAAGATGCATATCCTTCGAGTTACCAAAATCCTTCCCTTAGTAAATTGAGGTCGCTCTACAAAAAAAAAAAAAAAAAAAAAAAAAAAAAAAAAAAAAACCAACCAAATTATAAGTGTTTAAATCTATATACATATAATAAAGTAAATCACATGAGGACACATGGCATTTTATGAGTTGATCTCAATTATTTTTTCCTCCTAAATAAATAGATATAGATAATATTTTTTTAATAAGATTCAAATAAAAGAAATAGTATTTTAATACATAAACTTTATCTTTTATCCTTTACCCTAAATAAATAGATATAGATTATATCTCAAATAAAAAATATATTATTTTAATTTATAAACTTTATCTTTTACCATTTTGTTTTCCATTTATATTTATCATATCTTTGCTTTATAGTAAAGATTAATAAAATTCAATTATAATAAAATAAACATGTAAATAACTAATGTCTTTACTAACGTTTTAGACTTTTAATGTAAAAATATCAATAAAATACAAGTAATAATAAAATAAATATATAAGAACTAAAGTTGGTAGGCGTAATCCATATGAGATTATTTTGTTTAGATTTTTTTGAATTTTTTTATTGTTAGTTATTTTTACAAATTAATCTTTTTTAATTGGTTGCTTTTATAGACGAGATCGTATACTTCCATATGGTAAGGGGATGCGACAACCGAGCGACAAACGAGCTGAGATACTTTCACTTTGTCATTAGACTTATGTAGTATGTATATGCAACTTTCTTTTATGCACGTTTAATTTTAGTTTCAATCAAGACCATTAAACATTCAAATTAGATTAACAATGAGAACATTACAAATAAGACAACCAATGTGGTGTACTAATTTTTTTTAGTGAAATCTGAATTATTCGTTGTATTTTTTTACCTATCATATGGGTTTTTAAGTTTATTTTATTTATATTAAAATTATTTTTATTATTTTAATAACCAAACAAATTCAAAGTATTTTCATTTGTTAAACCACGTGTACACGTGGGCTCTAATCTAGTATATAATATAAACTTTAGTGTCGATACTATATAATATAAACTTTGGTGTCGATACTAAGCTTGCTGAGATATTTCTTGATTTATATGTATTACGAGTTGATGTTACGTCGCGCATCCATCATCATCACAATAAAGATAAAACTTACCCTGTTAATCAATTTAATTATATTGTTTTCACTTAATTCATTAAAACTCGGATGTGTGCTATTTTCTATCTTTAAAAATTGAAGTATGGGTGTCTTTTTGAGAGATCATATACAGGGTCTCTAACCCAATTTAATTATATTGTTTTACTCCAGGTCTGTTTATACTCAGCCTCAGCAATCAACCAACGCCAATTTTTTTATTAGCTAACGAAAAAAAAAACAATTAGAAATTAGAATACTGGAGCATGTCGGATCATTATCTCAAGTAAAAAAAAGATAATCTAAAACATTTTCATTAAAATTAGTAATATTAGTGTACACATAATGATTGTTGAAGGTAAAAAGTGTACCGGAAAATATGAAAAACGTACAAGCTAGTAAACAATTGGCAAATGAGATACGAAGAAAACGCAAACGGTAAGTAGAGTATCAAAAAGTGTATAGGAAAAAGTGGTGTAGAAACACTATTACATTCAATCTACACATCAGTAGAGGCCAAAGTCAACCTCATTCTATATCAAATTTGTGATAGCAGTTGTACACTCAAAAAGAAAATGAATAAAATCATCAAAGTAACAACAAATGTTTTTGTTTACAAAGGATCACACAATTCTAAGCATACAATTACTATTTTCAAAAAGAGGTAATCCAACAGTAAGTAGTCTTTCTCCAATGGTCATTGTTGCATTCGTCTTCACAAATGGCCATAAAAAACATGCTTTTATTCCAATTGACATGGCTTCTTTTTACCATTATTTTTTATTTTAGATTCACAATTCACACTTCATTCAAGAAATAATATAGTTAAATCTATTATCTACGTTTATTTATGTATTAATCTTTGTAAAATATGTTAAATGAACCCATAACTTAAATGTGGTAAAGAGATATGTAGTTAACTTAAATGGGGTTGACTTTACAGAACAACAGATGCAGATTGTGTGATATAGAGGAAGAGACAGCCGACCACGTGTTGCTGGAATGCACCTTCGCAAAACAGATATGGGAAGCAATTCTCGGATGGCTGAAGTGCAGCGAAATAATCTTCAGTGAATCTCTGAAGCAAGTGCTTCAAGGTGTAAGTGAACTACAAAGGGGCCGAAACAAAAGGAAGATAATTCATGCAATCGTTCTTGAAACAATATGGAAGTTATGGAAAGTGAGAAACGACAAAATATTTAATGGCAAATCGGGCGTGATCCAAAGTGTGATTGAAGATATAAAGGAAGAATCATACCAATACATGAAAGAAAGATCAAGGTTTAAAGCTATTTCGCGACAACAATGGTGGGATTTCAATTTCAACACATAATAAATTCGATGTAAACTTGTTCTGTTTTTCTTTCATTTTGTATTGACAGTTGTTGGCTCTCAGTTCCTGGCTGGAAGCTTTCGGTTTTGTTTGGTTAAATGAAGTCCCGTTTGCTATTCAAAAAAAAAAAAGTTACCTTTCTCTATATCACTGTCAATACTGACTTTTAAGCCGCAACTTGAATGGCGTATAAACTTTCCAATTATGAGGATGGTGAAGCAACATCAGGTGCACCTAAAAATATTGACAAATGTGTACCTTTACTTTTTTGCTCCCACATTTGTTCCCTTTGGGACAGAGTAATAATTTCCTGGAGTCAAGAAAAAAAAAGAATTCATTAGGTCATTTAAAATCTAAAAGTGTTGATGTTTAAAACCCAAAAAGTCAAATAAAACAATTCATCATATCATTAATATGTAAAGTTTTTGGTGTTTTAAACCAAAAAAGTAACAACCATTTTAGGGTCCTTACACAACTGTTCGACCCACCCGTTTTTCCACATCTAGGCTTTACAATTAATGATACAAAGTTTATATATAAAACAAAAGCAATTAACCCGAGAAGAGTTACCTGGCCTTCATTTCAAATAGTCGAAGTTATAAAGTAACGTCATGGCACAGTTATTCCAAACTATATTTTCTTCAGCCATTGATCTCAAGGCCAATTTTTTCAAAAACACGTTAAAAAGAATAATTAGTTACTCACCAAATCTTCCAGCTCAGATTTGTTCTTAGACTTGGTTTTAAATTGCGTGATGCGCTCCGATGCGTTTAGTCCAAAAATCTGATGCGCGATGCGTGATGCGTGATGCGAGCGCATCACGTATGTGATGCGTTCTTTATAAAAAAAATAGTTAAAAATTATTTATACATAAAACCTTATAAAAACATACTTAAAGTAAAACAACTGACGTAATTAGAAGGTAAGAGTTGTGTTTTTTGGTTCAAATCAAGCATACTAAGATGTTAATTATGGAAAAAACCGAACACAGTTCATAAAATCTGGAAAAAAGCATAAAAAACAATGTTGCGCGCATCAGAGCGCATTATGCGATGAGCGCATTATGCGAAATGCACGCAATATTCTCGCATCACGTAAACGCATCGCATCAGCTGTTGCGATGCGCTCTCATTAGCGCATCGGGCGCATCACGCATTATGCGCGCATTTTAAAACCAAGTTCTTAGACCATGTGTAGTGGTAGCAATTTATAATGCCCCCACCATGGGGCATTATCTGACATGTGGCATCCTAGTCACACTTGGGCATTATAACAAAAGTGGTGTAGTGGGCATAATGCCCTATAATGCCCTACCAATCATTAAACAAAAAAAAAAAAAACTATTTTCTCATTGGCTAGTCAAACCCATTCAAACCTTCCACAATTCATTTAGGCGTTTTCATTAAAACGCCAAACCCATTTTTCTTTGCCCTATAATGCCCTATGTAATGGAGAAGGGGGCGTTTTTTTGCCCTATAATGCCCCATAATGCCCCACTACACATGGTCTTAGCATCAGTATCACCACAATGAAACTAAGCTAACCCAAACAGTCCCATTGTCTTATAATGCATCATAACTTCACTAAAAATGCTACAAGTTAGGAACATAAGTAAATAAGTAAAAAATATGTGAAAGAGAACTCTATAAGTGATATAGGAGATCCCAAATGGTGAGGGTATTAATAAAGCAATCAGCCACTTTAGAAATGAGAAAAAAAAAAAGTAAAAGAACTACCCTAAATATATAAAGTTGATGTTCAAAATTCTGACCTCAAACCGGGCAGCTGTTCCTGCTGGTATATTTAACCTCATGCCATATGATTTTCTTCGATCAAAAATCAAAGTTGGATTGACCTCAATGAAATGATAATGGCTGCCAACCTGAAAGTTTTGCGATCCTCATTATTATGTGATGAAATACAATAATAGATGAATTTATACTGACAACTTAAGAAAAAAATAGAAAAGCTAAAAAATTTATATATTTTTATTAGTTTTTTGCCATATTAACTTTAAAGATAGCCTTAATAGTTAATCACACTCATCTTGAAGTAGTAAAATTTATAATAAAAAAAACACTAATATGTACAAAGAAAACCACCTGTATTGGTCTATCTCCATCATTAGTTACGTTGATTTTTACAGCCTCCCTTCCCGCGTTAAGCAATATATCTCCGTTGCTTAAGATTAATTCACCAGGAATCTTACCACCTTCTATATCTGGAAACTTTTCCAGTGAAGGAACTGTAGAAGCAACAAACTTTCCATCAGATTGGTAGTGTCTGCAGAGGTATTTTCTAACCATATTTTGGACCCATGGGTATATTAAAGAGAGGGAGTATTTGGGTACAATGGTACATTATATTTGCCCAACTCTGGATATTGCTTCATGTGCCAATCTTGGTTTTAAATTGCGTGATGCGCTCCGATGCGTTTGGTCCAAAAATCTGATGCGTGATGCGTAATGCGTGATGCGAACGCATCACGTATGCGATGCGCTCTTTATAAAAATATACTAAAAAATTATTTATACTAAAACAATCGACATAATAAGATAAGAATTGTGCTTTTTGGTTCAAATCAAGCTTCCTAAAATGTTTCTAGAACCATAAAAAGTGTTTAGGAACCATAATGGTTCAAATCAAGCATGCTAAAATATTAATTCTTGAAAAAACCCAACCCATTTCATAAAATCTGGGAAAAAAAACGTAACAAACAATGATGCGTGCATCATGGCGCATTTTGCGAAGGGCGCATTACGCGCAATTGTCGCAATATCACCGCATCATGTAAACGCAACGCATCAGGTGTTGCGATGCGCTCTTACTAGCGCAACGGGCGCATCACGCATTATGCGCGCATTATGCGCGCATTTTAAAACCAAGGTGCCAATTGAAGGCATATGAAATGAACATGACAATCTATAGTGCCAGCTGTCACTATCATGCCTTCTCCAGCAATCACCTCTGTGCTCACCTCACCAAAACATATGGATTAAAACTAGTGGTGACCCATTTAACCATGATTAAGCAGGTCCCCTTAATGCATAGAAAGATGAACCATATGACAGCTTACCCTAATGATCTTGTTAGCAGAAACACCATTCATGGCATCAGAAGCCAATTATAAACTCACTAAAACTCAAATCAGAAGCCATAATAGCTATAAAAACAAACTTCACAGTCAAACTTTTACCTACACTAATATGACTTCAAATACAGGTCTATTACACAGAAGGTCTACTTTGTCTTTACTCATGTGAAGGATGTGTGTTGCTATAACTTTAAAAATGTTACAAGTTGGTTCCTATTGAGAACGATTTGCCCTAGCAATTCACAACTTACATAGCCTATAATGATATATATCATAGTCTGAAACTAAGCATTTTATGACTAACAGAATACTCCCAAATGTGGTAGCCAAAATTTGAAGATAAGAAAGTAGTAAAATAAACACTACTTTATTTACTGATTTTTATGCTACCATATATGCATCAATACCTTCGTCCTACACTTCACTTATCACAGGACCTTCACAATCTGCAGAAAATAATATACAAAATCGAGTTTATTTCAGAAAAAATGATTACCACTAACTCGAATGCAGATCTAACTGTCTGTTTGTTTAGCAGATTACCTGAGAGTTAACTTCCAGCTCAACATCCTCATTAGTGTTCATAGATGATGTTCTAGATATCTCCATCGCAGTTTCGTTCTAATTGCTCACACACAACAAAATTATTTCATAGATATATAACAAATTAATAATGTGACAATAAACTTTAGGAATGATTACCAGATTATCAATGTGCTGTTTAATATCAATTTCATACTCTGCTTTCTTTCTAGCTGCCTTTGCAAAATAAGGAGCTTTCTCCTACACACAGATTAAACACATCACACATAATTTAACATGCACTCTAACTGTTTGATGAAATGCCTAAACAAACAGATCTCATAATATTAATATTCGATTTTATGAATAGATCGTACATCGATCTACAAAAAACCCAGTTTATACATCGGTGTTGACAAAGTTCATACATCGCAAGAGCTAAGAAGGCATGAGAACACAGCATTAAACGATGCTCAAATTCAGCGGTTGAACAAACATATTGTGGAATCAGGACATGTCATAAAAAAACTGACTCAAGGTGTTGGATCTTACCTTAGGGTTTGTGGATCTACACATATATGAAGCATACAATAGTAAATCAGGGTGGCGAAGTTTGACTGGAACCCTAATTTAATCGGAATAGCATCTGCAACTCCAATCGATGTCTTTGCTCTTCTTCGTCGCCATGTTCGCCAGAGAGAGAGGGGGGGGGGGGAATTAGGGTTTTGATTGAAAAAGGAGATGAATGAGGCGGTTCAGGGAGAGAGAGCAGAGATTGATTTAGGTTTGAATTTCAATTTCAAAAGTGACAGGAGCCAAATGTGATCCCCAGATATATATTTTTCAATTTTGAAATTCAAATTCAGCCAAAATATAGATAGATTATATTATTAATATTTTAAATTGTGGTTTATTACATCAGCAGCAGATACTATGTGACATATCTAGTTGGTTGACACATAAGTAAAATGAGGTCAGCCTTTAGTCTATTTTTATAGATTATATAGATATAGATAGATATAAAAATCTAAAAAACAATAAAAAAGGAAAGAATGCATTTGATTGGTTGATTCTTGATGGGCATAAGGCCTACCAACGCCTCTTCTCCTTTTACAAGTGTTACCCAGCCGACGCCCCTCACCCTTTAACCTTCATTCAATCATTCACGCCCCAATTGGCGGCGTTTAAGGCCTGTTAATGCCCAAGCTTATAACCCTTTCAACATTAATGAAAAGAAAAGAAAAGCGTTAGTAAGGTTTGGTTTTGTTAGGTCTGAGTTTACAAGGTTTGTGATTATAAAACAGTCAAGACCAAAACAATATTGAATTGTATAGAAAATGATAAATAATTATAAACGAGAAGTCCTCATCAACAATTGTTTTTCATTAATAATCCAAATGATTACAAATGTTTTACAAAATATTGACTCTACAGACTCCCCCTTAGCCGATGTAGTATATTGGAATTGCAATGAAGTATGACACTTTAAGAATCAGTGTTCGAAACAGAAGAAATAAACAAACTCCGAAGGAAACCACAGTGATGATGATGCGTTAGTCTGTAGTGTGGAGAGCATATTGCTAACTATTATTAAATATTAAGTTAAGGATTATATAAAATTTAAATTAAATACTCATTTAATAATTTATCTATTTATAATTTAGATATTTTAATGAAAACAAAGACAAAATCCATGTAATCTTTAAAAAAAATAAAGTTTAAGAAATTGACCCAAAGATAAATCACGATAATGTATATCAATTATATATATTTACATATTATTAGATAAATTAATAATTAATAATATTAGAGATTAATATTAATATAGTATTAATTTAATATTAAATTTAATTTAAATACTCGTTTTATGATATATATGTTTATAAATTAAATATTTTAATAGAAAAAATGAAAACAAAGACAAAATCCATAAAATCATTAAAATCATTAAAAAAATAAAGTTTAAGAAATTAACGTAGAAATAAATTGGGATAATGTATAACAATTATTTATATTTATATATTATTAGATATATTAATAATATAAGAGATTAATCTAATACATTAATAGTATTTTAATTTAATTATAAATGAATTAAATAAGAGAATGCCACCTGTCAAAAAAAAAAATGTCACATGGCATTAGATGAAAATGAATGAAATAAGAGAATACCATATGGCATTAGATGTATTTCTTTATTAGTATTAGATAAAGCGAAATTAAATACAAAAACTTAACATCAAATCCTCGAGACGCGGCCATTACATGTAACATATAAGTTAAACATTAATTCTTGTAGAATTCCATGATCCAAAAAGTAGAGACCCCGCAAATAATTTCCACAGAACTAAATCCAGCCTCTTTGGCTAAGACGATGTATTCTTTTGCGGTTCGCTCTTTGCCTCCAGGGTTGGCAATCAACATTATCATATCACTTTCGATGGCGGTCTTATAAACTTCATCACTATACCTAGGATCACTTTCAGGGTCAGGAATTATCGCCTCCACCACCACCACCTTACCGCCCTCTGGTAATGCGGCCCAACAATTCTTTAGACACTTGAGGCAATAACCATCACCCCAGTCATGAAGTATGCTCTATAAGAAAGAAAAAGCAAAACAATTATATATAAACAAATATTATGTTAAAAATGTTGATGAACCAACCTTCATGAAAATTACATCTCCTTTAGGAACACTTTGGAACATATCTCCTCCGACATGCTCCACACCTAGTCAAGAACATTAAGCAATTATCATTGGCTTGGAGTCTTGGTCCATATCTGGTTCGGTCGGTTTTAGATCCAAACAATTTGGTTTTCATAGTTTGGTGATTTAACGGTTTAGTCTAGTTTGAAACTTGGAACGGATCTTTTAATTATTTATAATATTTTTTTCACTTTTGAAATATGTAGTTATGTATATGCATTATACTCATAAACCATCTTTAGAATTTCACAAGTTATGACACAAGCTAATGACTTTAAAAATAAATTTGGTTCAACCCAACTTACCGTTCCGACCCACTCAAGCTCGCAGATTTGATTTGTCATTTCCCGAAAATCGTAATCAGCTGTTTATGAAAAGGAATATATACCTGGGTAAGGAGGTGCATCCTTAATAACATGGGGTAGGTCAAAGTTAATCCCCTTAATATTAGGGTACTTGGAAACAATAAGCTCAAGGTTAACACCTAAACCACCACCTACATCAATTAGTTCTTTGACTCCTTCAAATCCCTTGTACTTTTCAAGAATCATCTTCATCACTATTTTTGTTCTGTCATGCATGCACTTGTTGAAGACCTCATTGAATCTATTGTCTTTAGCACCATACTCAAATGCATTCACCCCATGAGCCTTGTCAAATGGGACCCCTCCCTCAATAATTGCATCTTTTAGATGGTACCTGCCCAGAAAAAAAGTATATATGGTGTTTATGATAAACCACGGCTTGATTAGTACCAGTTTTCTTCAAACTGAGAATGTCTTTTTTGAGGGGAAATTGGGTTAACTTCAAAAGTATTCATTGATAAAGGGTTAATTAGGTAAAATATTTATAAAATTTGTAACATCCCAAAATTAGGGTATGTTCATCTACTTCTCTATGAAAAGTTATATTCGTATAGTGAATCGATTGTTTAATACGAATGACTTATTCCAAAACTTTGTTAAAGAAAACTATACGAGTTAACTTTGTTTGTCAAGTTAATTGTGTTAAATAATATATATAATTGTAGAGAATTTTTTAACACCAAATACATGGTGGAAACTTTGTATTTTCATTGCGGATAAAAGAATAAAACTGGTTTGTAGCGGTTTAAAATCTAAAGCTTATTTAAAGTGGAGGGGTTCCAAGGGAAGATTGTGATGGTTAAGTGGTTTGTTCTACGACCAAAATGATCGAATAAAGTGAGTTCAAAACTCATGACATCTTTCTCCCTTTTTCTGTAGTCGATGAACACATGAGGAACAAGGCGAGTAGAAGAGTGGCTATCAAATAAATTTCGGCAGAAATGAGATCGTATTTAATGAGTTCTTAAATTGCATGTTGAAGCTTGATCAAGATTAGGTGTTAAGGAAGGTAAAGGTAATCTCTATAACCTTAATTTGGTATAATGATCAATGTAGTGAAATAAGGATGATAATCAGAAAAGTTTTTTAAACCATAACGTATAATATGTAGGAAAATTGGATTTAAATAATCTCAACTAATATATATTGGTCGATAACAGTCTCAACTAACGAAATGTTTTGGGACAATACCAACTTTTAACCTATTTTCTCCCAACGAGTTTTTTCTAACTAATGTCTAACCTCGTTAGTTTTTTTGCTGACGTAGATTGCTTATGTCACAAAAAAGTCAAAGTGTTAGACCCTTAAGGTTTATGCATTAGTGCTTCACATGTTTGGGCTAGCTTGTAGGTTTTATTAATTAGCTTGTATTAGAATGGGCTTGGAAGGCTTATGGGCCTAGGGTTTGGGATAATGGTGGACTAATCCCTTACTATATATAGTAAATGATGTATTTGGGTTTAGTGGTTCTTTGGTTGCCATCATTAACTTGTATTAGACAAAGCTTTTGTATGCAAGTTAATCAATCGAATCCTTCTCTATTTCATCTTATTTCTTTTGCTTTGAATCTTGCTTTGATTGTGTTATTCCACCACCAATCAAGCTACGTGTGATATCGTTAGATCCGGTTTTATGGGAATTACAATTGGTATCAACGCATGTTGAACCTATTTCCAAGCTCAGATCTGCTATCACACTGATTCGGATCGTTAAAGTTGCTGGTCTGCTGCTGTTTCGGTATTGATTAAAGGTTCTACTCGTGTTTCAGACCATCTGCTTCGATCTCAAGTGCATTTCGGATCACCTGCTTGGGTTTCGAGTTCATTTTCGGATCACTTGCTTGGGTTTCGAGTGCATTTCAGACCGTCCTGGTTGCATTTCGGATAATGATTTGTTGAAGATTGTCTGCATTGCGGAACAACTACAAATCATTTCGGATAACTTCAGTGGTCTCGGATCATTTGGGATAATTTACTATTCCGAATAGACCTATTGTGGATCGTGTTTCGGTTTAGCTACTATTTCGGATTGTCTCTCGGATTGATCTGATTTGGATTACTTTTCCGAGTGGACCATTTCGGATTGGACTGTTATGGACTATTCACTCTTATTATTAAAAAATTACTTAATTTCTATTCGGAAAACTTAAAAATGTTAAAACTAACAGCGTTATGACTGCTGCGGATCTCGCTAACGTTACTTTGGCTGCCATCGAGACTCAAACTCTAGCATTGCATCAGGAACTTGATCAGATTATCGGCCCGTCTACCAAGATTCCAAGGATTTTTTACGGAGATGATTACTTCGAGTGGATATGGCGTTTTGAGCAGTATTGCAAGGCGAAGGAACCTAGGATTTGGAGGTGTATTAGAGATGGGCCTCGTACCATCATGTATGCTATGGAAGATGACCCTCTAACTCAGATTCCTAAACCTGAAAATCTGTGGACAGATGATGATCGAAGAATTAAGGATGAGGATTATAAGGCTATGGCAAATCTTACCATGGCTCTTGGTCCGGACATGTCAATCGGTGTTATAAACTGCACGAACGTGATGGAAGTTTGGGATGTGCTAAAACACTTGTATGAGGGCAATGCTGACACGAAGGGAAGCAGAGTGAATATATTAAATCAACAGCTCAGTTCGTTCAATCCCATTTATTGTGAAACTGTTGAAAATCAGGTCAGAAGGTTTGTCAATCTGGTCTCGCAAATGATAAGTGCTGGTATCACAATCACAAACAGGGGATGAATCGTCAACTTTTGAATTCATTGCCTAAGAGCTGGGATGCTGATGTTTCTATGATCAAGTGTACAAAGAATCTGAATGAAGCTACACTTACTGAGCTAATTGCTATAATCAAGTCGTGTGAGATAGACAATCAACAAAGAGAGCTTAATCATAAGAATTTGATGATTGTTGCTGGGATGACTAGTTCCTAACAACGCTTTAATGTCTTAGAGTCATCCCAACATTGTTTTCAGTCATGTTAATGGAATGCCGAACAGTAATCAGAATGTTGTTTTCAGTCCGATAACACAAGCTCAGCTGCAAGCTCAAAATACCAACTATGTGTACGACATGTCACCACAAGCTACTGTTAACACATCCGCCACTCCGACCTCCGCCCAGCACTACCCTCAGCATGCCAATGTAGTCTTCAGCCCAATAAACCCTTCATCATCTCAAAATACCCCATCCCCACCTTCAGTAGAGAACATAGCCTTTCTAACTAAGCAAAATGAAGAAAAACGGGCTCTTACAGCATCTATGCTTAACAACTTAAACGCTTTCTTAGCAGGTGATCTATTGCCCCCATCTATCTTAGCAACTGATCTCAATCAAGTGGTCAAAGAAGACATAGAAAAGCTTGATGCATCTTGGGATTCGGCTATGACGGCATTTCAAGCTAAAAAATTTCAGAAAAGTATGGTCTTCGTCCTATGTCAAACATTCGCATTGGAACTTTAAGAGGTAAACTAAGATGCTACAAATGTTATGAGCCGGGACACTTTGCAAGGGATTGTAAGAAGGCACCGGTGGGGTATGAGGCTACTCAGGAAGCTGCTGCTAGGAACATTGAGAGATCTATGGTTGTGGTTACACCTGCTCAAACTTCAACAAGCCAAGGGAATGTAGGAACATGAAAGGCTTTGATGGCACAAGAAGAAAGTGGTTTCAATTGGGCAGATGTTGTGGCACACATGAAGTCGGTCAAGATTGCTGAAGTTGGAGAGGCCAATCATCAATGTTTAATGACGCAAGTTGAGGAACCTTAATTACTCTCCGAAACCGTAAACTCTCTTTTTATGTTCTGAACACTGTAGAAATAAAACTGCACAGATGGGAACACATAATTCTGCTTTAATCAATGATTACAACAGTGCCATGTCAAAGTGCATCAGTATTCAAGAGAACAACAAAATTCTCTACGAAAAAATTGACGCACTAAAGAAGGACATAGCTTAGCTCCACTTGGACGTAAATCAACAAAAATGTTGGGTCCATGATTACAAAAACAGACTTAACGTAAAAACTTTGGAATGTGATTCCATGAGATTTGAGCTAGAACTTCTCACTGGTAAGTATCAACACATGAGTTGAACATAAAGAAATTGATACTTCCAGTGACACTGTTCGTAATCTATGCAATGTGCAACTGTCTTAACGTAAAAACTTTGGAATGTGATTCCATGAGAGTTGAGCTAGAACTTCTCACTGGTGAGTATCAAGGAAATGAGTTGAACATAAAGAAACTGATACTTCCAGTGACACTGTTCGTAATCTATGCAATGTGCAACTGGCTTTCAAAGAAAACAAGGGTAAGGGTTTGGGTTATAAACAAGGTCCGCCGCCATATATTCATAATTATTCTAGAATGCCCACTACTGAGCAGGAGATAGAAAACTATGATAAAATTATGTATGGCAAACCAAGCGATTATACTCCATGGGAACCTTTCAAACCAAAAAAATGCTAAACCCACTGATTTTCAAAAACCCATGAGTTTTGTTAAAAATATGGTCTTGGATAAAAATTGTTCAAATGAATCAATTGGTACGCCAGAACAAGAAAAGCAGTCTATGAAAACGTCAACGCAGGAGCATCAAGAAAATATGCCAAACTCTGATTCTGTAGACAATACTAACTGTTTTAGTTCATGTGCAGAGTTAGTGATAGTGGAAGAGCAGTCTGAAGTGGATGATGAACGACATTCAAATGATGCTGATAATTTGGATGTTACTTTATGTGTTGAACATGATTCTCACGTTTGGAACTATGTTTAGTCTATGCTTGCTGAGACTAAGGGTTTTTTCAGACAATATTTCTAGTGATGTTGCTAAGACTAATGTCACACCCCGATTTCCACGTGTATCACCGGTGGGCCCGGTGGGGGATTACCGTGACGTAGTTGGCAACAATATAGTCAAACCACACAATTATATGAAAGCACAGCGGAAGCATAAAGATAAATATAATTCAACCATTGATTGTAATATCGAATGTATCACAATAGTCGAATGGTATCCACAGGGGGATCAAAATAATAAAAAAGTATTGTTCAACAGACAAGGCATCAAAGCTTGCGAGACTTCTTAAGATGCTAAGGAGCTATAGCCAGCCGATTACGTTTAGTACCTGCAGTTAATCTTTTTGGGAAAATACGTCAGTTTACACTGGTAAATACATTCAACCGACACTTTTGTAAAATGTTTATTAAAAATTGATTTGAATGCACAAGGCACAAACTCTTTTATAACTTGGGAGAATTATTTAATATTATAATCTTGTGAACGAATTACATGTTCCTTTTGCGTTCAGTAGCCCGGATCTAGTCCGGGTTAAAGATCAATAGACACACCACATTGCGTAAAACTGAGGTGGGTAAACCAACGGTTACGTCTTTTATTAATATAGACATAATGTCGGGTGTACGCCTACACCCGGATGTCGAGGTCGTGGCCATTTCGTAAAATGATGCCTAGGATATCCGGGACATGGTCATTAACCCCCCAAAGGCTTTTAAGTAACAAGACTGTTTAAACGAGCCTATCAAATTATTCAATTAACCACCAAACGATGGAAGATTTGATGCTCGATCAAGCGGTATTTTATATATACCGTAACTCAAGCCCGTAATACGAAAAATAAGTTAAAAGTATTTACCTTTGCAAGTATTGTCCTTAATTGATTAAATCACAGATATCTTTTACTGGGGCTCCTATTCTGGAACGAAGGTTTTAAAATAACCTATTAGAATCCTAACGGGTCTTTATATTAGTCGTAGCCTAGACCGGTCAGTTTCAAGGGATAGATACGGTTTAATCGCGTGAAAGGCGAAAACCGAGAATGGAATGTGTTTCTGACCCAACAAGTTCGAAGACTTGTTTTATATGGGTTTAATATTCACACTCTGGATTTTGGGGTCAAAATAGTATGGTTTGACCCGTATCGGCTAATTTATGTAAACTAGTTACATAAGCCGAACCGTGCGCGCAATAGGCGCAACGGGTAACCGTAAGAGTCCTACACTTGTTTTCCAAGTCAATATGCCTTAAAGAGGTTGTGGTATCAGTAGGATACCTTCCGTGATGCCCGTAACGAGTTTAAGTTCATTATACGCCCCGTAGGGGTTTTCCGGTCATTTTAAGGACTTTTAAAGGGCTTTCTGAGTTCTACAGGAAATCTGAGTTTCCCGTTCAGTTTATAAAGTCCAAAATACTTTATTTATTATTTAAAATCAGTAGCAACTGGAATCGGGTCAAAAGACCTTATAGAACTCAAGTTTTGGCCGAAAAGGGCATATTCGGTATTTACCGAACCGTAGCCATAACCGCAGGTTATGAGCAGGTTAAAATTAATTAAAAATCTTTAAAAATCCCAAAATATTATTTTACAACAGTGAGTAAAAGGTTTGGTGATGTCGAAATCTTGGTTTAGGTAGGCGTTATGCTAATCGCGCTGTTTATTACAGAAGTTTCTTTTAATTGCGCTATTTCGCATAACTCCTATTCTAGACCTCGGATTGGCGTGAAACTTTAGGGACATGCTTAGAATTTAGTAAGCAAGGTTATGGTCCCTTCACGTGTCCCAAATACTCGTCTTATTTTGAAAAGAGCGTTACGGTCAACTTTTAAGCAATTAACGGAAATGCGTAAAAGACTCGGACAAACAACGAACTGGTCACAGAGGGTGATACCATCACGTGACCTGGTCCTAAGAGAGTCCTAAGGCATATCTACATTACGTTAAAACGGGTCAGAACTGAAGTCAAAGCAAAAGTCAAACTTTTGCGACATTCGGCTCCGAACCGGGTCAATATAGCAAATGGCCGAATCAAACGAGCTTAGACAAGTTAGTATACTTATCATCATGTTTTATGAGTGTTCAAACAGGTTTCATATCATCTATATTACATATTATGCAAGAATCGCAAAAATGGCTTTCTGTTGACTTTTTAAGTATACGTTTGACTCGACATTTGAACTAGTTAGAGTGGTGATCAGGGGGAACCCTTTTAGGGGTTTATTACCCACATAAATACCAACTTATAACTACTTTCAATTCGAGATATGACTGAGCCATTGTAGACTAATCTCGAAGTCAAACCGTAATTACGACGGTTTGATTTTTAGCTATATAACTAAGCAAAACTAAACCACAAAGGATTGAACGACTTACAGAGGTCTTATGCTTGCTTAGAGGACACTTGAGAGGAAATGTTGAGCTCCATATGTGATCAATGAAGGCAGAGAAGGTGTGAGTAACATGTTGTGCAATGGGGCCTTTATATAGTACTTCTAAGGCCTTAGATTATTGACAAACATGTCTACCCATGCCCCCTTGATCAACAACATGTGTCCTCTAGTGCTAGAGAGTGATTAGGGGTCGCCCATACCTCTGGGAAACCCATACATTAATGTCTTAACGTTTTAAACAGCCAACAGCCAACTTTCTGTCGCTGGGCATCGCTTACGGACCGTATGGTTTGGGCCTTGCGGTCCGTAAGCCTGTGGCGGAGACAAGCCAAATCTTTTACCCCCTTACGGTCTGTAAGGCAGGACCTTTGCGGTCCGTAAGGGTTGTTTTTAAATCTTTTTAAATCTTTTGTAATGATTAACAAAATCTTCGGTAATTAATAACCTAACCTTTCGGGTTTGAAGGGGTAACTTTGCGATTTGGCCCTCGGTTAATTACAATTAAGGGCCTCGTGCCTTTTACCCGTGCTGTTAAGCCCCCGGTTAGTTTAATTATTATCCGAGAAGCCTTAACTTTCATTGTTGATGCTTTTAACCCCTCTCGTACGAATTTGATCTTAACTTTCTCGTTTTAAAACGGAACTTCACGGAATTTATATAGTACCTTCTAGTGAGTGTATTTTACTGTTACAAAGCCTCGGGTACGTCAAAGGGTCACTCAGAGGTATAATTAAACATGTTGACACAGTTAACCCCTGCAGCTTGTAATCTCTCACTTTCTTCCGCGTTTCGCTTCCGTACGATCCATGATTTATTCGTTTGAAGGTACGAGCATCGTTTAGGGTTACTATACAGTATACTTACCCTTGTTTGACATTTATAACCCTCGAATTTACATACTTTCAAGGTTTGTCAACTTTAGTCCTTTATTTAATATTAAATGCCACGTGTAAACTCAAGACACGTGTCAATACATTATTGGACACAAAATTTCGAGGTGCTACAACTAAAAATTTAAATGATGTGGTTGTTAAATCTGATTGCGATGATAATGTTTACCAGAGGAGTCTGGTGCATCTGCTGAGGAATTCGAAACACCTGTTTCGAGAGATTTGAGTGACTCAGACAACTGTTCCAGTATGCCTGAGACCTCAAGTGATGCCTCAGAACCCTCCGTATGTGATGAAGTTGAAAATATTGTTGTGTCTGATTGTGTGAATGAAATGGTTGGTCAACATGTTGATAATCAGACTACAGATTCTGGTACACCAGATAATGAGCATAGTGCTTGTGAAGATTCTGAACAAGCTACAAAATCTGAATCAGATGATAGCCAAACTATTTTTAACTGCTCATCATCTGATGAATCAAATCCAACTGATACCAAAAGCTTAGAGACTAAAGAAAAGGTCTCTGTGGAAACTAATTATGGAGATAATCCCAAAAGGGAGGAGTCTAAAAAAAAGGTTTCTATAGAAACTGATTCACCAGTTCATTCCGTAAGTTCGGTTTCTGAAGAAAGGGTTTCTAAAGAAACTAAATTTACGAAATCAGCCCCTTTAAAGAAAAGGCGAACACGTTAAAACAAAAAGAAAAAGTCAAAACCGAAGGAAAGCCCACCTTAAAAGCTAGCTGAACCTAAGTTGAAGGATAAAATTATCGATACACTCTTGTGCTGATGATTGTGAGCAGGTTACATCCAAGGCTAAACATGCAAATATGCAATGATCACCAAGTGGGAAGAAGAGACCTAATCAGCTCCCTAGAATAACACAAGCTGAACTGAAAACGTAACATTTAATTTTTGTTATTAAGTGCTAAACAGTATATTTACTTAAGTTGTGTAGTGTAATACACAAGTTCTAATCTTGTGTGTCTATATATAATTCATTCAATTTTTAAAAAACATACACAAAATGGTTGTTGTGAGTGCTGAAACTTATGAGAAAGTTGATTATGTAGCATCTTTAATCGATGAATTAAATCGTTTCATATTTATAAACTTGATAAACATCACATATTGATCATACACGATACAAAATTTATTTGGACATTTGAAAACGTTTAAAATTATCGTTTTATAACTTAAATATTCATTACTATATATTTGATTCTTTTATTCGACCGTGTAAAAGACGGGTTATAAGACCATGGGGTATGGTGGGGCTTGGGTTTGGGCATTTGTTGACACGTGGAACGGGAGCATCCCCACCACTCAAACCCACGCCCATGGGGTATGGTGGGGCTTGGGTTGGGGGCATGAGTTTGGTTTAGCCATTGAGAGCCCGCCATGTCACCTTACTAGCCCTACTAGCCCGCCCCACGCCCGGCTTCGAACCCACGCCAATGGGGCCACGCCCCAAACCTACGCCCCAACCCAAGCCCCCCGGGGTGGTGGCTTGGGCGTTTTCAGCCAACCCACGCCTCAACCCAAGCCCCATACCGCATGACCTAACCTAGTAAATATAATATAAGAACATACTATAAATTTGTTAAAAAAAACAAAAAATATATTTGAAAAAAATGTTATTGGCTAAGCATAATACCATCAGTATACTATTTGGTTTATTAATTAGAGTAATAATAATGAATTTTAATTAAAATTCAACTATAATTTCTTGGAAAGGTAAATATTTTAAAAATTGGTTTCCCGATGCCATGCATTTATATTTTGTTTTTCATCGTATCCCGATTCCCGATGCTATGCATTTATATTTTGTTTTTCATCTTTATTTCTTCTCTGTTCTCTAAGGGTGTAAGGGGTGCTCACCTCTTAGGTGAGTCCCCCCCTCTTACACATAACCAACCATAAAATGTCACGTCAACTCCTCTCTAACACTCCCCTAATACCCCTTTTTGATGGCGGCACTCCCCTCTTAGGTGAATTGTTTTTTTTTTAAAAAAAAAGAAAAAAAAAGAAAAGCATTGATTGGTCAAGATCTCCCTCTCTCCTCCCCTCTCTTCGGCAACTCCCCACCTATTTCACCCTCTCTCTCTACTCTCTCTCTAACTCACCTAAGTGTTGGCAATGCTCACCTAATAGGTGAATGGGCTCACCTAAGGGGGTCACCGAGGGTGCCCCGGACACCCTAAGGTTTTCTTTTTCTCCATAAAAAAAGTAACAGGTGCAATTAAAAGTTCAGCAGCCTTATATATTTAAACTTTCGGCTGGAAATTACAACACGAGCAAAACGAGATTTGACTGCCGATCGACGGATTGTATGGATTTTACGGTAAAATTTGGGGAAAAAAATAGGTGTACACAACTTTTTATAACTTATAATAACGCATTAATTATTTTATAAAACAATTGTTCATGCTAATGACAACTTGCTTGGCATGTTATCCGATATACTCATTTTACCATCACTACTTGGATCTCATGTCATCTTGACAATGATTTTATATGTAAGGAAGCTATATATAAAAGAAGTGAATATAGATAACTAACCAAGAATTAACAAGTACTTTATCGTTGATAAAGAGAAGGGATGAAGCATGCGACGTCCCGTCTTGCCTTCGGACAAAGTTATAGGACAAGGCTGTCATGCCATATAAGTTCTTAGAACCTCCATGTTCATCCTTTACTACGGTTGACGTGACAACCGAGTGGCTGGCGAGAAACCGAAGAATTCGTTCAATTAACACCGGGGTCTCCTGGGTTTGTCTAGGAAGACTAGAAGCAAGATCAAAAGAAGAGAAGTTGCCACCAGGAGTCTTTGCCATGATCTCAAAGAGATCGAGTTCTATGGCAGTTTTAATGACCATAGGAAGAAGCATTCCCATGGTTATTTGATTCACTCTTAGTAGCCCTTCCTCTTCCTCGGACATCTTGTAAGAGTCCATGATTGAACCAGAACCAAATGATATAGTGAGCCTTAGACCTTAGTTTGTTTTGAGTGGTATTATATATATAGGAACAGGATCAAGAGAGAACGCCTCAAAGCGTGAGAACAGTGAGAACGATTCTCAGCCACAAAATCTTAGTGGTTTGTGGCTAAGATTGATGCGGTGACATTTTTGTAAATAATAGGGACATTGGAACTACCAGGAGGGGTAAATAGGAAGATACAAACAAAGGTGCAGATGCTAATCACATGTCGTTTTCCCCATCATATTTAAACGACAATAACCTTTTTATACGTGATTATTTTTTGAAAAAAAATTACACCATAAAACTCAGCGTTTTTTATCTTTCCAACGAGTATACTATTGATCTACTTTTCGAAAAAAAAATTAACTGAGTTTTATGGAGGTTTTCTGAATTGGGTGTTTTATGGCGTTTTAGACTATCTATTTTAATGGCGTTTTTCTGAACTATGTGTTTTTATGGCATTTTAACTTGGAATTTTCATGGCGTTTTTCTGAACTGAGTGTTTTATGGCATTTTCAACTGAGTTTTTTCATGGCGTTTTTCTGAACTAAGTGTTTTATGGCGTTTTTGACTGGGTATTTTCATGGCGTTTTTCTGAATTGGTGTTTTTATGACGTTTTATTTGAACACCCAGTTCATGTGAGTGAGTTTTTTTGACAATATTACCCCTTAGTGTAATTTAGTATCAATGCCACATGTCACCACCAAAATCGTTCTCACCGTTCTCATATTTTCACCATTCTCTCTAAATCCTGACCCTATATATATATATATATATATATAGAGAGAGAGAGAGAGAGGGGGAGAGAGAGAGATAGAGAGAAAGAGAGATTATGGGTGTGTACACAAACCACATTATGTTATTGAACGAATGGTAAAAAACAAAAACGAAACCTGGTAAGGCTTGGTTCAAATTGAAACAACCTCTTCCAATGACGGTATCGGTTTGTTATGTCACGGTAACCGCACTAACTATAGTTTATGATGCCAAAAAAGTACACTACTTTGAATACAATTCCGTTTTCAACACACCTGTGGTGTCGTCATGACTCATGACCCAAATGATCAGCGCCACCCTCTACGTCGGCGTCATATCACTCCACCCTCGTTTACCAACCGAATCCACTACACTATATAGTGTGGACTATGACCCTCATTATTATCCATTTCCCTCCCCAACCAATCGAAATCCTCTAATTAATTGAAAAGGGTCATGGTTGCCAGAGATTAAACTATGTGAACCATCATGATTTATAACTTTAATCATTGCAAAACAAGTGTCAGTATCTTTATCTTTTTGGGGCATATACCACGACTTATAAATATGCATGGTTCAGTTAGTAGTTAGTACTGTTTTAGTATAATTAATAAACATTGAATATTTTACATAACAGAGAAAGATGCCTCAGACTAACGATGGACCTAGAGGGTGGGGGATGAACCCCTTTATATATATATATGTATATATATATATATGTATGTATGTATGCATGTATGTATGTAGCATGCACATGTATGTATGTATGTATGTATGTATGTATGTATGTATGTATGTATGTATGTATGTATGTATGTATGTATGTATGTATGTATGTATGTATGTATGTATGTATGTATGTATGCATGTATGTATGCATGTATGCATGCATGTATAGCTGGGGAGTGAGGGGCGTCGAGACCGTCGCTGGGGAGACGGAGAAGCCGGGCATGGCCCGGTGCCGGAGCAGGGGGTGGGCAAGACGAGGCGGCGTGCACAAGCCGGGCATGATATGTAACAACCAACGCTCACAGCAGGACCAACCACAACAACAGGTTATGCTTGTAGATAAATCCTAATTGCACAATATTTAATCTGATATTATTTGTTTTATAATTTATATATATTTTTTTCGAGCAGACTAACAGAAAAAGAATACAACATTCGTCTTCTGGGCCCGCCAATGGCGGAGCTTAGTGTAAAGTGGGGGTGCACCTGCCTCCCTAATGTTTCGGTTAGAAGTGTAAAATTTCCTATTTTTTGTCCAAAAATTTTAAAATTATATAGGATTATCCCTCAGTTATTTTGCCTAAATATTTATACAATATATAGATTGGGTCCCATGACTTTTCGTCCCCTCAGAATTTTTGGTCAAGCTCCGCCACTGAGGCCCGCCAACAGTACCGGCACCGTGAATACAGCTGTCCATCACCAAGCCCCCCAGCATCAACATATACACCTGGTGATGGAATAACCACCGCTAGCAGTATGCAGCATGTGAACAGTGTACCGAAGAGCATGATGATGTATGGTTCAGAGGGAACCCGTGGGTTTGCGTCGTCAACTAACCAGCTGGTGGGGTTGTCAAAAGGGGTGGGTCCGGTTGGGTTGGTCCGCTAACACTTATTTGTCCATTTTTACATTCTTAATAATTATGATTAGAAAAAGGGCGAATATCATAAAATACACTATACTTTTTGTTTTTCTAACAAAAGTTGCTCCACAATCTTTTGCATATAAAAACACTATACTTTCTGTTTTCTTTTTCTCACAAAGTCACTCAACAACTTTTTTTTTCTAAATTTTAAATAACCTGCAATAAAGTTTTTCTTTAATAAGTTCCATCTTTGCACCCAATATTACAAAACCATTGCTTATCAGTGAAGTCAACTTTTATTTACTATGTAAATGATTTAAAAGAGAATGCACTTACATATAATATATAAACTTAAAACTTTTAAATTCAGAAAATATTGATTATTGTAAAAACCATAGTTAGTTACATTAATCTGTTTGATTTACGAAGGTCGAAACAAATCAATTTCATCTTCAAATTTTAGATGAATTTTTGAGATGTTCTAAAAATAATAATTTACAACTGGTGCAAGAAAATAAAGATTGATAACGTGTAGCGCGTGTCTGCATACGTGTGTTTTTTTTTTGTACCATACGTTGCTTATATAATTTTTATTTCTTAAAAAATGATTCAAAATGCTGAAATTGTTGAGTGACTTATCTGAGAAAAAAAAAACAGAAAGTACAATGTCTTATTTTTATGTGCAAAAAATGTTGACTGACTTTTGCGAGAAAAAAAAAAACAAAGTAGAATGTTTTAAATGTGCAAAAACTGTGGAGTGACTTTAATGAAAAAATAGAAAGTATATTGTTTTTATGATATTTGCCCTTAGAAAAACACAATGTTTACAAAGATAATCTGAATCATTGAAACACAACCATTTAGGATGACATTGAAGTATTGAACATTTTAGGGATGTTATTCTCTGGATGATAACGTTGAATCTTTTCTGCAACAAGGAGGAAATGAAAGAGAACTTTGTGGTACTATGAAGCAGACGCGTATTGAGCACAAGGCAGAGTCATCTAAAGGTATTACATAGTCTCATCTGATTTACAAATCCGATCGGATGACCATCCGATCGGGTAACACCCTCACTTCCCTGGATTGCCTATAAATAGTGGACTAGGGCCATTTGTCTAGAACCTTTTGCCAGATTGTCATAGCGAAGCTCTGTCCAGTTTACATCCGGATCTTTTGTACTTTCACATATTATCAAAGGAATTGGACATAATTATCAGTGATATTGTTGTTGGTGATTCTCATACGATGTCGAGGGATTCCGCACCTCGCCATTCACTACTAGAAAATCTGAAACTTCTTACACTAGTTTTCCTAGGAAATACGTCATAAAACTGGTTTTTCTACGCATTTATGACAAGCACCTGATGTAGGAAAACAGCTCGTAGGAAACCTGTTTTCAACGCATTTCCTACGCAAGTTCCTACACATTTTCTGCGAAACTACTACGTCGCAAATTGCTACGAATCTCCTACAATATATTTAATTATTATCTTTTAGGATTTATTTTTTTGGCTACACATTTCTGACCAAAACAAAAAAACAAAAAAATTAAAAAAATTTTAATACAGTATTATTTGTGACCCATTTCCTACAAATAAATTAAAAGTGTTGTTACAAATTTCTTAGGAAACTGAGTATTTTTGGTGACCCACTTCCTACAAATAAATTAGAAATGTAGTTACAAATTTCCGAGGAAACTAAGAATTTTTTTGACCCAATTCTTACAAATAAATAAGAAGTGTTGTTACAAAAATTATGAGGAAATTGAGTATTGTTTGTAACGGTTTTTCGACGAAACTTAGTATGTTTTGTGACAGATTTCTGACAAAATAAAAAAAAGGACTACTATTTTTGACCATTTTTCGACAAAATCTTATTATGTTGTGACACATTTCCAACCACCTAATTTATTAAATAAAAAAAACTGCAAAAAAAAATAATAATTAATATTTCAGCATTTTTCTAGCAAAAAAATCCAGAAATAATCTGTAATACGAAAAACCTATTTTACAATCAGTATTTGGTACATTTCGTCTTTCTAAAGTCCAACATCATTTTTTTCAATCAGTATTTGGTACAACTTTATTATACATGAGATACTTCTGTTTTACAAAGTTATACCTATTATACTTATAGATACCTACCAATCCATCTTACGTACAGCTTTATTATACATTAAATACTTCCGAACCCATTACACAAAATATAATTTGGCAATTTATGTAAGTACATATATATTTAGTGGTGCGCGCACACACGCACACACGCACACACACACGCACACACGCACACACACGCACACACACGCACACACACGCACACACACGCACACACGCACACACGCACACGCACACGCACACGCGCACACACGCGCACACACGCGCACACACGCACACACGCACACACGCACACCCGCACACACGCGCACATGCACACACGCACATGTATACATGTATACAAATGCACACTTAATAACAAATATAATCACATCCACACACACATACATATATAGATACAAACATGCACACACACATACATACATACACAAATACATACATACATACACAGTGACGGAGCTTGACCAAAAGTTTCGAGGGGACGTAAACGGATGGGACCCAAAAAAAATTTCCTATCGGTATGTTATGGGTCGGGTCGGGTCGGCTATTCGATTCAGGTCAGGTCAAATAATAATAGTTTCAAATAAAACTAAAAAAAAAATCATTCATTCAAAGGACCTGTTCTTGCACATAGAAAAACTAAATATTGTATAACAAACAAAAGACCTATATATACATAATGATACGAGATAAATGAAACCTGGACGAAAAATTACAACTCAGCCCGACGACCTTTATGATTTTTGAATTCATTATATATGTCTCCCGAATCAAACTTATCAGCAATTTCTTTTTCTATGTAAATCATGAAGCTATTTGTGAGATATTAATTTTATTGTGTGGTCAGTAATCAAGGGTTAAACAAATAAAATAAGAGTTAAAATATATTTATCAAACTATCCATTATTTAGGAAAAATAATCGGGGGGCGATCCTATATAATTTTTAAAATTTTCGGACGAAAATTCGGACCATATACACTTCTAACCGAAACATTGGGGTGGGCGGGTGCACCCCCGGGCACCCATTATCATTCGCCACTGTACATACACTAATACATACATACATACACAAATACATATATACATACTCACATTATACTCATATGCATACGTCCACATAGTTACGTATATTTAATATTTAAAATAAGAATAATTATATAGGTTGTTTCTTACACATTTGTGACAAATCCTTAAATGTTGTCAAAAATGTGTCACAACTTGCAATGGATTTAAGCATTTTGTCATAAGTGTGTAGGAAATTGTATTCATACATGGATTGTTTCCTACGCCTTTGTGACAATTATTTTTAAAAATAAGCATTTTGTCATAAATGTTTAGGAAATGTGTTTATTTAATAATTATTATATACTAGTTTTATTATTATTTATCCTTTTTGTAGATTATTTGTGACAGATCTGTGACATAACTGTCAGTTAATTAGGATTTTCTTATTTTTTGTCAGAAACTTGTCACAAGTTGTGACGGAATACTGACGGATGGTTTAAGTTAATTAAAAAATAAATATTCCATGATAAATGTGTAGGAAACGATATTATTTTCACTTATTTTTTCGGTTATATAAATATTTATTCGGTAAAAAATAATAATTAACTTTTTTGTAGTTTATTTCCTACAGATTTATAACGCAACTGTCAATTAATTAGGGTTTTCTTATTTTTCGTCATAAATCTGTAGGAAACGATATCATTTCCCTTGTTTTTTTTGTTTTGTAGGTTATTTCCGATAGATTTGTTACGCAACTGTCAATTAATTAAGGTTTTCTTATTTTTCATCATGGATGCATCGAAAATTTGTAACAAAATCTTGAAAAAAAATTTGTAGGAAATTCGTCATAAAAGTGTAGTAATCTGTGACGAAAAAAATTGTGTAGGAAATTGTCCCTTTTTCTAGTAGTGCATTGATCGATTCGGCCACGTTCTTCTATTAGAACAGATCCAGATTGTGCGCCTAACAAACTGAAATTTCTAATCATGCTTGGTTATAATTGATATTTTTATAACATGTTTTTCTTTTGCAGAAGTTGGTTGTATACGCACCAGAAAGAAAGTCTTGTGCTGTCATTTTTCTTCCGATGGGAAGCTGCTTGCTAGTGCTGCCCATGACAAGAAGGTAAACTGTATATAATTTGTGTGTGTATATATATACATATATATAGGCTTCAGTTCAATAAAGAACCACCACGAGTTGTGAGAACATTGAGAACTCCTACTTCCTGCGCGAGTTGGCCAACATTTTTTTTTTGCAAAAACGTAGATGAAAATATTATAAACACATATGTAAAACCGAATTACAAAAAGAAAAAATCTCGAGTCAGTAGTTACGCCTGATGTAAGTTTATTTACACCTGATGTAAATTTTGTTACAGTGATGATATTTTTTTTGCACCTAATGTAAATTTTTGCATGCAAAATTATTTTTATTTTTTTTGTTGGAACAAGTGATATTTTTTTAAAGATTTTTGAGAAAAATCTTTTTCGGAAAAACCTTTTGGAAGGCTTAGTTCTCATGGGTTCTCACAACTCAAGATGGTTCTCATTTTACCCTTTCCATATATATATATATATATATATATATATATATATATATATATATATATATATATATAGTGGAGGGTTCAAATGAGAAGAATTTTTTTAAGAAAAAAAAAAAGATGAAGTTTCAACCAATAAGAATGCTTCATTTAATATTTGCATTTAATTTTAATATAAGGGTATATTGGTAAACTTACAAAAATCATTAATTTGTATTCTTCCCCTTTAATAACTAACTAAATAAAATTTGTAACTCTTTTTCAAAATATATACTTTTTCCAAATCAAATAACCAACCCAATTTAAAGTGTAGAATAAATTACTAGTTGTGTAGGATAAATTACGAGTTGTGTAGGATATATTTCGAGGTGTGTAGGATAAATTTCGACTGTGTAGAATAAAATTCTATAATATATAGGGTGTATGTATGAAAATTTTGATACGTGTAGGTTTTATAGATTATATGTAGGATAATTAATGATTAGTTAACTAATTAATTAAAGAGTTAAAAATTAATTATATGAGTTATAATGTGCAGGGAAGAAGAGAAGAAGGGTGGAGGAGATGTTTGAAGATTTGGGGAGGATGGGAGAGTTGTTGAGTTCTGATGTTTGAAGATGTTTGAAGAAAGGATTTCTAGCTTTTTTTTAAGATAAAAGAAGCTATTTTCAGATCTTTTAAAAAAAAAAAAATCAAACAGTCTTCAAGGGGTAACGTCTGCGCGCCTGCAGACATTAGCTCCTTGAAGATGTTAGAAGAAAAAACAAACACCCCCTAAAGTTGCAAACAACAACTACTTGTGACTTCTCTTCCTTACCCAATAAAGGTTTCATCCTGGTGTGTGCCTCAAGGGATTTAGGAATAGTGAAACGGGCTTGAAAGTGATAAATCACATTTTTTGTTGAATTCAATCCACTATCACACATTAGAGCATTCGTGTCATGCATGCTGCACAAAAATTTAAATAGAACTAGCAAATGCACATGTTAAAGGGGTCATGTTCGCGGTTGAACCCGAACACAGCACGAACCAGAATTTCTTGGCCACTTGCATATGTAGATAAGATAAGGTGCAGTCCACTTGTTCAACTAACATTATATTATTATATTATCTTTCTAACAGATTAAAAACAAGTGGTTAAACATTAACATACTTTAATATACCATGTTTATGAGTTTTTTTTTAAACAAATTACATGTTTACCTTCATAATTAGGCTCATCGATTCCATTTGGAGACCAAAAAGCCCAGTTCAAAGAATCTGGTGCTTCAAGTTTCAAATAATCTGCGTCGGCAAATTTATAATCTTTTATATTCAGGCCTCGAGAAGAAAATGCTGCTACCGTTAGTATTAGATATGAAGTATATGCTCCAAACTATCCCAATGCTTCCAGTTGCCTTAAAGCTCTTTGCCAAAAAGTGTTTTAGCACACCCAAACCAAACCCATTCCAAAAGTTGCCTGATTTAACTGTGTGGCATCTGATGCAGCAGAGAACCTTGTTGTCTATTAAAAAATGTAACAGTTCAGGTACAGAAACATGTTTAAGAAGTTCACAAACATAAAATGTGACCGAGACAGCCATCACGCCCGAACCCGTGATCGCCATGTCCACCACGCCTGCCTTCATTTCTAGCTTCTCTTACAGCTCAAAACAGAACCAAAAAAATAAATTTTAAATTTACGCAAAAAATGAAATCAGCTTGACAAGCTAGATCCTATATCATAATATCGACACATAAAAACTGAACAAACTACAAAATGTGATAACCGAAGCGACAATTCGAGAAACATGAAATGACAATCAAAGGAAATCACATGCATTACGAGAACATCATCCATGTAACTTAATGTACTCTTTTTCTTTTTTCACATGAAGCGGCAATTAAGAACCGCCAATGAATGATCTTATAGTGGCCAGCAAACGAACAAAATGATCTTATAGTACTCGTGGAGATAAACCAGTCCTTTCGCAGTTCCTAGCCCACATCACCTTCGGAAAGCAAGCATTATCAGAAAAAAATATAGTTATTAATATATCAACATGAAACAAAAGGTCCAGTGAAGAAAGTCTTACCAACTAAAACAATATTCTCTTTCGCGACGGATTACATATAAACCTAGTGGGATATCACAATAAAACAATTAGTTTGTTCGACTGTTTCTGAGTTCTTCTAACCTGTTGCAATCTCGAATCTCCATATAAAGAAGATGAGCAGAATCAATTAATTACCGTTGAAGAAGATGATGCAGCGTCTGTGTCTGTTTGTCTTCCCGGTATGCCGTTGCCAGTTGCCGCCCTAACCTATACGACGCCTTTATCTATGTAGCGGCCTTCATGACCTTTCAATGTTCTTCATAATGTAAACAAACAATCTCATAAACTCATCTACCAAACTCAAGAAAATGAAGAGTTTAAAACCCAATATTACATACATACCGTTCTTTGCTTTGGGTTGTTTTGTTCAAGATCTGAAACTGTTCATGATCTAAAAAAAACAAATGAAATAAATCATAAAAAAGGACTATGAAATTAAACGCTTACTAACTCGTTGAACAGAATCTCTAAAGCAAAGGGCAAATCTGGGCAGAGTAAAATAGAACAAAATAACCCTGAAGTTTGGACTGTAACTCGAACTTCGCAGAAACGGGTGCACGTGGTTTGGTTTACCGGTCATCTTCTTCACCCGGTTACCCTGAAAACCCTAATCGGTTATTGCTCCTTCTTGAACCACCATCATCACTTCCCTTGCAGACCACCGAGACCTGGTCGTTCACCTGCTTAACCTTGCCTCCTGCAACAAACAAAACAACCTAGATCGAGTTTAGTATCTGGGGAGCATGAAAGGAAAATGAAAACTCAAGAGGCTGGAACACAACTTAACAGGGGTGGGATGGAATCGGTACTTGACTGACATTTTGAGAAGAGAAAAATAATGAGGAAGATCTTTGGAATTCCTTGTTGAATAGAGAAAAATAATGAGGAAGATCTTTGGAATTCCTTGTTGAATGTGGCGATATAAGCCTTTGGGAACCTGCAGCTCAAACCACAAGAGGTGTGTTAAGTAAATGAACGTGTACAATATGTAGTTTATACACTTTGTATAGCTTGTGTGGAATAATAGACGAAAGCGGTTGTGTTCACTAACCACAACATAATTTGTTCTCTTTGATGTTAAAAAGTACAACAAAAGAGAGTCCTTAATAAGGGTGCTAAACGGGTCGTGTTTGTGGGTCAGCGGGTTCAACCTGACGGCTCGAACCCAAAAATCGTGTCATACATTTGAATCCAAACACAACCCAAATATTCGCGGGTTGACCCGAACCAATTTAGCATATAACCTATAAACTTTTCAAGCATAAAAATTTAACACCAAATAAGAAAATCAAACAAAACTGAGTAATAACTGATCAACAATAATTAACCATACCTATTGGGTGATGAAGTTGACCGCGGACTGAATATCGACATTACGGGAAGCAACTGCAGGCAAGGCAGTGGCAGAGTAGTGACGGACTTGCATCGGCTTGTGCAGTTTAAAACTAAATGTTTGACTTTCCCTTTTGTGTTCCTGTATTGCATGCCCCGTCTGCTTCCGAAAATATTTGCAGACAAATTTAAACAAACCAAATAGAAAGATATTTAAACAGACCTAAAAATTGTGCCATAAAACACAAATTCGGGTTCGACTGATACCTGTATTGGTTAAGAATCGAATGTCATGACAGAGACGACTGCGGCGTCAGGCGTGACGGTGGCTGTTTTCGGTGGTGAAAATGTATAGATGTGCTAAAATTGTAAAAATGCTAAAAAAACCCTAACAAATCCATTTGGTGCCAGTTAAGAAATTAAGAGTAAAAGAATTAGACCTTGGCAAATTGAGAGTCCTCAGGATTAAAGTGGTGAATCTGCTTCGCTTCAAAATGATTGTAGAATCTGCAGTTATCAAAGAATTAATTGATCTACAAAAACCCTAATGATATTTTGCTCTGTGTTTTCTTGCACAAGATCACAATAAACTTAGAAATGGAAAACCCAAGTTATGGGGAGCAATACATCGGGTAGAAGAGATGACCATGGACTATTAAGTGTCTTTGAAGGCATGATTGTAACCCTGAACGAACGATTTCTAGCATTTGGTGGTGAATTTCCTTTATTGATATAGCAATGCATTAGCTAGATCATTCCCAGTAACACAACCTATACAAGTCTACAAGTAGCACAATGCATACACCCCTTCAATAATTTGATCATTCCCAATAACCATCACCTACAGAAAAATAGTGCTATCAGTTCCGAATTAAGGCTTTAAAATATTAAAAATTGAGAACAAAAAAGTACAGAATCCGCACCTGAAAAGAAGGATTCCGGTCACCGTTGTGTGGACTCGCAAATGAAGTTCAGTGAGTCTAAAGTGAATGAAGTATTGCCAACCACATATATAATATCAATTTCATCATCAACAGAAAATGTAAATATAAATTTTAGGCAGTTGATATACCAATATATTATAATAATTATATGCATATATCAGTATTCTAGTTTCTAGAAACGTATATATCTAGTATACTATATTAGAAATACCAACCATCATGATCTTGATTCTAGTTGTTGATGAATTCCAGTTGAAAATGAAACATGATTGTGCCTACACTAAGCAAACATGATTTTTTTTCTTTAAAATGCATACCTCAAAAGTTTACAGCAATGATCAACCAACATGCTTCATACATCAGCCCAAATAACCAAACTACTTAAACAAAATTTAAACACATGATCTAATGGCAATAAACTTCAAATCTGGAGTTCAACTATTGATTCAAGAAAACAAAC
The DNA here is from genome assembly GCF_002127325.2 of Helianthus annuus. Taxonomy (NCBI): domain Eukaryota; kingdom Viridiplantae; phylum Streptophyta; class Magnoliopsida; order Asterales; family Asteraceae; genus Helianthus; species Helianthus annuus. The sequence continues at coordinate 7,522,529 of NC_035442.2, read as the reverse complement.
ATCTCACATAGGCATATTATCAAACATGTGGCGTGCATGACTGAATCAGACAAAAAAATATAAACTAACTCATGTCATAATCCCCAAATTCACAACCAATAAACATGATTCAAAATGAAATTATCATATCATCACACTACTAATGAGAATCGAACAAGAAGAATGAACTTAAAAGCTCTAATCGGAAACCTAACGAAAAGATGACGAATAAAATAGTCAAAATACCTTCTTATAAATCGTCATGTGAAATCGATTAATGGCTGAACTGCAACTTTCAAATGTTGAAGATGATGAGGTCAGTTTATCCTGTCTCTCAGAAGTCGATTTGCCTGGGATATCCATCTGTAACGTCATTGACGGTTTAAGTGGTGACATAAATCATAAATGTAGGATCCTTCAGTTCCATGGATGAAATCTCGATTGTGCCCCTCAGACGTCTTAAAAGTTTGGAGGAAAATACAAATTCAACCCCTGTAAAAAAGCTTTATTTGTTTGTACATGTTATAAAGTTTGTACGCGTTGTTAAATTACATTTCTATCCATAGGAAATGCTTATATATAGTATATAGATATAGATATAGATAGTAAATAATAATAATTTTTTAAACGATTGAAATTATGGTAAATTAGGAATTAAAGGTGCCCGTATGATATATACTTAATAATTGTATTATTGTTTTTTTTCACTAGAATTAAATAATTATTCTTTGTCCGGCATATACTTCTATCAAATTGTAAGTGTTTTTTACGTGTCACTAGCTATAATGGCAGGTGAGCTGTTATAATTGGTTTAAACTCATCATTTATCACACATTGCATCAACATGTAGAAAGACCACCATTTTTAAATATAACAATTCTATACTCTATTCAAAGAGAATTTAATTCTCGATTTTATGTTATAATTCATAAAAATGATGAAACATATAAAAACTTGTGGATCGATCTCCACCTTTTTTGTACCGTAAACTCTCTTGAATACAAATTTAAGACGAGTGTTTTATAAATGAAATAAACAAATAAGCATGAAGGTGCAAAAAACTAATTAAAATAATTGTATCTCATAATTTGAATGTATCATAAAAACGGGATTCAACCCCATATAATACAGTGTTTTTAATCTAAAAGTAAATAAAAAAAACAAAATAAAATGTTATAATAAGTAGATAATACATCAAAGTTCATTTTTAGAAGATAAATCTTGACGACTGTTTGTATTAACATATGATATTATATTTTATTCAGCATGTGCAATATACGAGTTTTTTTTAAAGATATATCTTTTTTATTATTTATTATATAGAATTACATTTATGCAAAATAAAAAAACAAAGTAAAATGTTATAATAAGTAAATAGTACATCAATATTCATTTTTAAAAGATAAATCTTGATGACTATTTATCTTAACATATGACATTATATTTTATTCAACACGTGCAATATACGAGTTTTTTTAAAGATATATCTTTTTAATTATTTATTATATAAAATTACAGTGCAACCCGTGTAATATACGGGGTTCTAACTTAGTTTAAATAATATGTAAAACACTTACATTAAAATGTTAAAAGTGAAACTTTTAAGTGATATACGAAAGTTGAGGCACCCAAGTTCTTAGACAATATTACTGTAAAATAAGATAAATACAAGTATATATAAAAGTGTGGAAGATGCTTTAAAAACGAGTTTTTTTTTGTATGTAGTTTAAAATCATTGTAGTGATAACATATGTCACTTTGTATAACTAGGATTAAAGAGCTATTTCGGTCCTAAAACACGAACTATCACCTTTTTGTTTTCTCAAAATACAACAAAAAAAAAATAACTAAATAAATAAAATAAAGTAGTACAAAAAATCCAGTACAAAAAAATATAAAAATCAGTATAAAAAATCTACCACAAAAATATTGCATAGGAATCTAATAAAAAAATTCAGCACAAAATTGTTATACAACATAAAAATACAACACAATTTCGGTTTTTTAGTTGTCCTTTCTTATATAGGAATATGGTACTCAAACTAAACATGAAAATATGCTCGATTTTATGATGCTATTTTTTTAGAAAAAAAATATTATATAAAAAAGTTATGAACGTTTAAAAGGGGGAAGATTCGAAAAAAGTCAAAATGGCTATTCCAAATGTACTATTATGCCCCTCTTGTTTTCCTATACCTTTTGTCAATAAGATTCTATCTTAATCTACTTAAAGAAAATCAACTTTTGTTTAATCTATCCTCTAAAAAGTTATATCACGGACAAGATGTATGCAATGGACATATAGTGTATGGTTTTATTATCATTTATGTATGTGTGTATACATGTTTAAATATTGGATAAGAAGATGATATAACAATATATCAACTAAAAGTAATTACTGTAAAACACTTAAAAACATTAAATCAACTACAATGTATGTTTAACGTACCACAATCAACGATACATCCAAGGTGTCCATATCTAACGATGAACAAATTGTGATATTACGCAAAATGAGATTTGCTTAGGTACGTTTTTGTCGAAAAACTGTCAACGAAGCGGGTTGCCTATGAGAATCCGGTAGCGATACTCCATCAAAAATTTTGTTGTGGTAGTTTGGTTTCTGAAGGATTACCAACAACAAGATTAGCGACATGTCTTCCAAGGTTGCATTTAGATTTATTATCCACATATTAGCTACAATTTGCTAGTGATGGTACATCTCGAAGGATACAGTGCATAATGCACTTGTTCTTCTTGTGAATTTTTGATATAATGGATTGTTAGTATTTAGGAGCAAATTTTCTTGGCACGCGATTATTTTTTGTTTCTATATGCGGATCAAATATAGAGCAATAGTTGGATAGTTTATTTACAAGATATGCTTCAACTACATACCCTGACTGTTCTTTCCAATAACCCAAGCCTCCTCTTGTAAGTATACATCCATGGATATTGGACATGATCACCCAAAATGGCTTTACACATCAAATGTGTCACTAGGTGTTCCATCGAGTCAAAGAAACCAGGTGGAACCATTTGTTCCAACTTGTAAATGGTTACAACAAATACTGTTTTGCATTATTTCCATGTCTTGTATGTATAATTGTTTTAAAAATATCACACGAAAGAAAGTCCACAACTCTGTTATCGCATCCCATATAGGAAGCGAAATCATTCCTTGTAAGGTAATCGGGAGTAATTGTTGAATAAAAACATGACAATTATGAATCTTAAAGCTATAAAAATAATCATCTTCAAAGTTAACCATTCCTTATATTTGAAATATTCCTGTCTAGGCATTTCGACCTCAATCGTTTACAGACGGAATTCAATTGTTTGTTGCTTAATTTATACGATGCTTCATGTTTCTGGTGTTTGTTGCTTAATCCCTGAAATCTATGGTTATGAGCAATATACCTCTGCATCTTTCCTAGTCTTTATGATGTCTTTCGCTTTGGCCATGTGAATGACACAAGTAAATGGTTAGAATCTCGGCCTCACATAGCTCTTGTCAAAACGACTCATGGGCTTTGCATTCACATTCGTCTTTCTTTCAAAGATATGCCTAACATCCTTATATACATACATACTTGCATATGCTTAATATCGGTTAAATGCTTTTAAAAAATTTATATCAACTACAAACTTGTTTAATGGTCCAAATAAAAAGGCTCATAACAATCTTTCAAGATTCTTTGAAAATTATAATCAAACAAAGTGGTATCTATATGCACAAAGGAGTGGTCCAAGAATAAGTCAAAGAATCCTTCACACACGTTTTGGTTGCATTATATTATTACATGAATCGATTCACCCATAAGTGCTTCTTATGTAATTTCCCGACGCTTTGGGGGTTATTTTCACACAAAATCGATGCATGGTAATACATGTTATGACAAGTGTAAGTGTTACACAATCGTACAGGTTCCAAGTTAGTTGCAAGCAATTTCGTAGAGTGATAGGAGATTCCTGTTTTGTAGTTTCAACCTTATTGCAAGTTTGGAACTAGAAAATTATTGTGTAGCTTGTTATTCAATAATGTAAAATCTCTTTTAAAAAAGCAATATTCGATATATACTTTGTTGATTATCTATATAGCGCATTGTTTGAATAAAAGTTTAATGTTTTGCATTTATTCATCCAAACAATGTGTTTTCATAACAGGAATATTGGTCATCCAACCGGTCCATAACTCGAATCGTCTTGAAAAACCGGATATCATCATAACAAATTTTAAACAAATATGGACTACTTTAAATGTGTTTTCATAGCATGAAATTTCAGTGTCAATAAAATCTGAAACATTTATTAAATAAAATAGGAACTCTAAATGTCTTTTTCCAAGAAAAAAATTGGGTTTAAATGGAGGAGGCGGTACAAAGGCGCTCTACTGCACCAGTTGTGTAACCGTTTCCAGGCCGTTCGGGTTAAGAAAACAGCATCAATCGGAACGCAGTGTAGTATACTAGTTTGAGATTATATTTATTGCATCAAACGCATAAAATATCTTTAAATACAAAATTCCAAAGTTTATAAGATTAGTTGAACCAATATAAAACGCATAAAATATCTATATATAGTGATAAAATTTCCTTAAAAATCAGCGTGACATCGACATAGCTTTATGGTGAACAATACCAAATTACCAACCTAACACCGCGTGAACCGTGATTTAAGTAAATTTTAGAGATCAAATATGATCATTCACTAAGACAGGAGGATGAATAAATACTTGAATTCTGTAAATTAATTTTCTTTGCACCATGATTAAAATTGTTCAATACACACACTAAAAGAGTGCCCATGTAATGCGGCGGCAAAATTAGACAGGGTGTGCATGTTCGTTCGGTTCGGTTATTATCCTCAATTGTAGCCAAAATTGAAGTCATCAGTTAGTCTATTTTATTAACCAATTGGTTTTCGGTTAATCAGTTCACTTAGTTTATTCGGTTAAATTAATTAAAAATTTCATTAATTTAATAATTAATATACTTTTCACATTTTCAATTACTTAATTACGAAACTTGAATCTGAACTCAATTCAACAGGGTGTAGACACGCTTAGTGATTAACAAAACTTGAAGTGCTATTGTGCTAAGATAAATCCTTAGGCTACTCGGTATGGTCCCCGTCCCAGGGACGTCGCGGTCCGGCGCCGCTGGTCACACCGTGCCGCCCCCAGCACGTCGCGGCCTCTCCGTCCATTCCTTGCCGTTGGAGACGGTCCAAAAAAGTGGGGCCACATTCAATTTTTGACCGTTAAAAAAATAAAAATAAAAAAAGAATTTCCATAATTTGAATAAATCCAAATAGTCACATTTTTAAAATATATATATTTACCTTTCATTTTCACTTTCAATCACCAAATTAACCCCAAAATTTCACCTCTTTCTCACATAATTTTTATACACCTTCTTCCACTATTTTATAAACCTTCTTCCACATAATTTTCATGGATCCGTTCAGCAACCCGGAGAACCCGAACACTCCGAACAACCCGAATACTCCCAACAATCCGACCCAACCTAATGTTTTTTCGGTTCCGGGATATTATCCGACGCTAGAACCGAACCAATTCTCGCAATATTCATCGAACGCGTTTGCTTCATTCCAACATTCGCCAAACCAATTCGCTCAAATCTCCCAAAATCAAGCCCTTCAACAAATGATGATGCGGGGTGCTTGGAACTTCCCACCCGTTCAACCTCAACCGATCCCCACACCACCCGTTCAACCTCAACCGATCCCCACACCACCCGTTCAACCTCAACCGATCCCGACCCAATCTGAACCCGAAGACGATGTGGAAATTGTTCCCGAAACCCAACCGCCTAAAGGGAAAGGAAAACGAAACAAAGGCAAGCAAGTGGTGGGTGATCAACCGTCGAAACCGAAGGCGACTAAGTGGACACCAATCGAAGAAGAAGCCTTAGCCAAGGCTTTCATTGGCACTTCTGACAACCCGTTAAAAGGTTCGTAATTTTTTTAAAGTTTACATCTTTTTAAAGTTTACATTTTTTAAAGTTTACATTTTTTAAAGTTCAAATTTTTCAAAGTTTATTTTTTTTTTGTTAACAGTGGGTTTTTAGGTTTATTAGTTTTAAAGTTTTTTTTTTTGTTAACAGTAGGTAGATTGTTAAAGTTTTAATTTTTTTTTTGTTGAAGTTTTTTTTTTTGTTTATTATTATGTTAACACTTTATATATTTTGTTTGTTTTTATAGGTACTAACCAATCGGGTGATTTTGGTCCAAGGTATTGGCCAAGTTTCTCGCCTTGATGGACCAAGGCCCGTATCGAGATCTCGACTCGGTTTCCTGAAAGTGGCGGAAAATGAACTCGTCCATCAATAGGTTTTGCGAAGAATATAATAAATTATATACAAGTGACCGTCGTAGCGGGTGGAACGACGAGGATGTGTTCAAAATGACGTTGGAAAAGTATAAGGACAAGAATGGTAGCAACTTTCCTCACGTTCGCGCGTGGATGGTTGTAAAAGATGAACCAAAATGGGCGCCTATTCCCAACGAGGTGGCGATGGCGAAACGCCAAAAAACATCGGAAACGGGTAGTTTTAGCGCCGGTGGATCGGACGCGAGGTGTCACATAAACTTAAATGATGACGCCGACTATGACGAAGACGAGTATAACGTACGTGAACTGGAGCGTCCACCGGGCCGAGACAAAACAAAGAAGGAGCGGGCCAAGGGAAAAGAAAAGGAAAAGGTGGACCCGAACATGGTTGAGTTTATTGAACACCTAAAAATGTACAACGACGTCACGGCCCAAAAGACGAAGGCGAAGGAGCGGGGCGTCGAAGAAAAAAGTCGTGCATCGGAAGAAAAGTTACGCGAGAAGGTCCGATTGGCGAATGAGAAAATCCGAATTTCCGATGAAAAAATTCGGCTCAAGGAATGGGAAATAATGATGATGAATGTCGAGGACGAACCCGAGCCGAAACGTTAGATGTTGAAAAAATTACAACACGACATCATGAAAAAACATCAAATTATTTAACTCTATGTTTATTTTTATTAAGTCTTTGTTTTTTTTAAGTTTATGTTTTTTTATATTTATGTAATGTGGGTTTAATATTAATGAAAATATTTTGTTAGTATATTTGTTAAATGTTAAAAAAATAGAACACTAAAAAAAATAAAAAAAACATAAAAAGTGGTGGAGAACTATGACTAGGACCATCCTACCATGCCCTCTAGTTTTGGAGGATGGACCATCTTAGGGAGGAATGTGACGTGGCGCCTACGTGGCGGATCATCCTCCAAGGATGGTCCATCACCATACCTTGTAGTCTTAATACTTGTTAATGATGTATTTAATTCCTGGACCTAACACCACATATATATGCCAATGATCTCTAGATCAAGTGGTGGAGAGCTTGCATTTCTCTTGAGAGATGCAGGTTCTACTCCCACTTGGTGCAGAGTGAGACACTGGTGGGCAATGATAGGAGACCCAAGGAAACCTGAGTTGGATCTTGAGCCAAACGGGTTTTACGGGTAATTTCACCGTCGTGCCTACGGGCGTGTGGGTTACCGGGTTTTCCCCGGAATTGGTGGTGGACTCGGGTTACTCTCAGAATACTCCGTTTGTCCAGTGGGCGCCCCGAGAGTGCTCGGGATTGAGTTTGTTGGCCGTTAAAAAAAATACCACACATATATATATATATATATATTTTAAATTTTGATAAGAATATTATATCTAGGGATTGATCCACTAAAAAGGGGTTTTGCCTAAATAGGATTGAAGAACATTTTAGTCCAAAAAGCACAGACTTTCGCTCTTTTGTTTTCTCATTACAACAAAATCTAGTACAAAAAAATTTAACACAAAAAATCAAGCATATAAAATGTAGCACTAAAATATAATATAAAAAATTCAGCACAAAAATGCTATACAACAACACAATATTTTTTGGATTTTCTTAGTTATCATATTTTCATAGCAATATAGTATTCAAATTAAAAATGAAAAACTAACATTTTCATCTTAGCCATCGATTTAAAAGTTGAAAAGCTAAGATTTCTTTTGATCTTACCCATTATATCTATAATATGTATATGTGAGATAGATTATTAGAAATCCTCGTAGCTTTAAAATAGAATGTGCTTTATCTTAATATATTAATTTGCTTTGCTACAAATCTCTTAAGAAACTTCTATTTCACACTAATACAAATAAAAACATATTCTACAATTGAAAATTTACTTTTATAATGATTTGCTTTATGGTAAAATTTATATCATGATAATGGTGATGTCGTCTCAGTTTCCCCGTGTGACACGTCAACGACACTTCAACTTTTTTTTTTAAATTGCTCCAGATTACAGATTACACGGTATAATTTCAGATTTCCTCAAAGCCAAATTATTTTAATTTAAACTTTACAACAATTTTTATATTTACCGGTCCTTCCTCAACCCTCACACCGTCCACCCTAAACACGACTATGGGATAATGATGATTTAAAATATATAAAAATCTACATTATTCCATATATAAGTTTACAACTTTTTTATGCATCATCACTTGTACATTGTGCTTTGGGTATTTTTCAAAAAAAAAACTTGATTTTTTACTTTTAACCCACATGTTTTTATCTTTTACAATTTTAACCCTACATAATTTGTTTTTTTAACTTTAACCCAAAACTTTTCATTATTTGCAATTTAACTTCACAACTTTTGTCACTTATACTTTTCATCTTTCGCAAATTTTCGTTTTACGTATAGTTCTAAATTTTTCGAGTTAATACGACGCAACGTGCATGTGTGGTTCAACGTTTTTACCTTTATTTTTCCATGTTTGACAGGTTTGTCGCAACACGCATATCCTAGGTCGAGTCAGTGTTGGTGGTCGACATAGCCGGCCCTGAGGGTGGGCGGGGAGGACCACCGGCCAGGGCCCGATATTTTGAAGGGCACGTTATTCTAAAAAAAATCCGATATGCATATGTAAAAAAATTAATTAATAGGGTATACTCATACAAACACCAACATAGGCCCACTTACAAAACTATTTTTATGGTTGATATTAGTTATTAGCCCATTGACATTAGGTTTCAATCTTTAGTGAGGCCAATACTCAATTCCGTTAAGGTCTAAGGGCACGTTTTTTCGAGCTCGAACAAGGTACACGAATTCTCAGGGCCGACCGTCGATGACGATTGTGTGACATTAGTACTATTTGAAACCGTTTTATGCCCCGCCGCAACGCGGGGTGTGCTTTGAGAGGTTTTCAAAGAAAAAATGGTTATGCATATGGTTGTCGTAACGTTGGCTTTCGGGGTTTTCCAAAAAAAAATTGATTTTTTTTTACTTTTCACCCAAAAGTATTTCATAAATTACTTTTAACTCAAAACTATTTGTTTTTTTTTTTACTTTTAACCCAAAACTTTTTATCTTTTGCAATCTATGCTTATAACTTTTTTACTTTCAACATTGGTCATTTATAGTTTTCGTTTTCCGCAAATTTTTCGCTTTATGCTTGGTTCTAAATTTTGTGACTTAACACATCGCAGCGTGCGTCTTTGGTTTAACGTTTTTACGTTTCGTTCTAATTTTGAGAGTTAACACGACGCAACATGCATGTGTAGGTGAACGATTTTACATCGTCTATTTTTTCCCCGTTTGACAGGTTTAACATAAGGTGCGGGTCCTAGATTGACTTAGTTATAACTATAGAATTCCCGCCGCATTGCGGCGGGTCGCATTCCTAGTTCAAATTTTAAGAGAAAACAACATAATATTTATTTAAATAGAAATAGAAAATGAAAGAAGAAGAAAGATCAGAGAAGTCACATCAAAGGTGCGTGCGTAAAAAACAAAGCAGCCCAACAATAAACATCTGGAGCTCAGACGTGAATTACATTCGAAGCCTGAATACAGATCACTAATTTTGTGATGATCACGTCATGCAATTTTGGTGTGTGTTCGTATTGATTTCTAGGAAGTTTCTTGCCATTTTCCAAAGCGAGTGTAGTTATTGTTATTCAGTATATAATTACGGGAGGTGCACATCCTGGAACCAGAATATAAATCCTCACACCCATGGCATTATAGCCTAGTGGTATCTTGGTGGTGGGATAAGACTTGTGACCAATTGGTCATGGGTTCGATTCCCACAAAGGGGGTTTTTCTCAGATTTATTGGGTTTCCTCCTGAATTGGTGTATAGGCATTAGCCTAGTGGAGATGGATATGATCGGGTGGTTCTGCTGGTGGCACGATGATACTCCAGTGGTCCGTCAGTGATCCAAATTTGCCGTTCAAAAAAAAAAGAATATAAATCCTCACCATCTTGTATTTCTTCAACCTTTTCTCACTGACAGAAATTTGCAAAAACAACACTGGTATCATGCTTTATGAGATGAGCACCCCCACCTTTCACACCCTTACCAAAGCCAGTGGCGGAGCCACACTTTGAACAACGGTGTCGTCCGACACCATTGAATTTTCTGGAGCAAATACAAAGTATAATAGGAAAAATTTGAACGACACCGTTGTTTTTTTACGAGCGACACCATTGTCTTTTTACAAACTACACCATTGTTTTGTTTTCTTCTAAAAGAATTACATAATAAACAAATTTATATTTCAAAAATTAAGCCCAGTTACTTGAATTTAATTAGTATACTTTAAATCATTAAAGATCCATGCTTAATTTTTATTTTTTTTTTCTAATCCAACATTATAGCCCCGTGTCTATTTGGTTTTGTTTCAATTGTTTAACCTAACAGGATGTTTGATGATCATTTGAATAATGAAAAAGAGCAATTTTTTTTGCAAGTTGCCATTGAAAACATTATGAATCATTTTCAAAACATGAAAATGCGTACAAAGCAACTATTAAATACATTTTTTCAAATGACTTTGTAATTTTATTATGTGTTTTTATTCAATAACATTGTACTTTTACTATGATATTTGTTTTTATTATGTGATTTGATCCGATAGATCCGAACCGATCCAAAAAGTTCGACTCCGGGTTACTATAAACCGGGGTATCCATAAAAAATGACACCATAAGAAAAAATTTCTGGCTCCGCCACTGACCAAAGCCAAGAAAAGATGGCGTCTTGCATACTTCACTATCTCTTTTTCAAACACCCTGGTATCCTTCGCCAAAAACCTCATCTCCAAGGCACTCCCCGTTTCTGAATTTCCTACCTATTCCGTTATCGAAATCATCCCACAAACTGATGTTCCTAAGGTTAGTATCAATATCAAAGACAACTCTGATCATCATTTCAAACACCATGGTATTGATCAAACACAACTCGTTAACATCATACAAAACAAAGACTTGGCAACGCTTCGCAGGGCTGACGGTGTTAAGGGTTTAGCAAAAACCCTTGACACTCATCTTCAAAATGGAATCAACGGTCAAGATTTAGACGAACGGATAACCGTGTTTGGTTCCAATACTTACCAAAAACCCCCTCCAAAGGGTTTGTTCTATTTTGTGGCTGAGGCTTTTAAGGATGTCACCATTCTCATACTAATGGGGTGCGCGGTTCTTTCTCTTGGTTTTGGCATCAAAGAGGACGGAATCAAAGAGGGTTGGTATGAAGGTGGAAGCATACTTCTCGCAGTCTTTCTAGTTATCGTTGTGTCTGCGGTTAGTAACTTTAGACAAGAAAAACAGTTTGATAGTCTGTCAAAAATAAGCAATAATATCAAGACTGATGTTGTTAGAGAAGGGAGAAGACAGAAGATATCGATATTCGATATAGTTGTTGGAGATATTGTGGTTTTGAATGTCGGAGATCAGATTCCAGCAGACGGGTTGTTTATTGACGGGCATTCATTGCTGGTGGACGAGTCGAGCATGACAGGCGAGAGTTGTTGGCCCCAAAATGGATCTTGATCTCTAGACAATTGAATAACTTGAATATAAACTGAATATCTGAATACATAAAATGTTGAGAGTGAATTACAAATGAGAAATCTATCCCTATTTATAGTTTCTAAAGGGTGTGATCCAATAGACGTGTCTCTTCGTGAATAGACGTGTCTTTTGGATCTTGTGGATGAGATTGCTTGTGAAGAGTTGTGTCGATTTATAGCCATTTATCCGAACAGTTGCGTCTCCTTTGGTGGTGTCTCTTGGCCGATCGGTATGAGGAGAAGGGAGGAGGACACACCCCTTCGGTGGTGGTGGTGGTTATAATCTTCCATCTTGTCAATTTCGGCCCCTATACTTTGTAACCGCTAATTAACTAACTTTAAACTATCTATCTAACTAATCATGGTGTTAAGAGATTAACCGGTTTTCATTCACCCCCTTAATCTCGAACATCCATGAATTGCTTTAAGTCTTGAATTCCGAGCAGTTCCCTCATTGTAGCAAACTTGATCCTTGCTAGTGCCTTTGTTAGTATATCTGCCCGTTGTAGTTCTCCACTTATATGCTCCACACTGATATCTTCGTTTTCCACGCATTCTCTTATGAAGTGATAGCGTGTGTCAATGTGCTTGCTTCTTCCGTGAAAGACTGGGTTTCTCATGAGTGCTATTGCTGAAACATTATCTACTCTGAGTGTTATCTTCTCTTCCTTCCAGCCTGTGATTTCACTTAACAATCTTTTAAGCCATAGTGCTTGACATGCTGCTGCAGTGGCTGCCATGAATTCTGATTCGCATGATGATAGTGCCACTGTTTGTTGTTTTTGTGTACACCAGGTTATAGGTGATTCTCCAAAGTAGAATACCAGACCAGTTGTTCCTTTTCCTTTGTCTGTATTAACTCCAAAACTACTGTCGCTATAACCTGTGATCTTACATCCTCCTTGTCTTTTGTAAATGATTCCATGCTCTTTAGTTCCTTTGATGTAACGTAGTATTTGCTTTACTGCTTTTAGGTGTTGCTCCTTTGGTTCTTGCATGACGTGATCGAGAACGGCTTGATTATGGATAGTTGTTTAGAGCCGTTGGATTTGCACTTAATGCACGAAGAATTGGCGGGTTATGACAAGTTTTATGATGCCAACTTTGATGATGTTTTGATATGGTTTTTACCAAGTTTTCTTGGTATTGTTAAGTCAAGAGAGATGCCACCGAAATTGCTAGACGGAAGAGATGTGAATTTGCTACTTTTGTACCGTATTGTGAATCTCAAGGGTGGAATTAAAAAGGTATTAGAAGATGATTCGTGGGCTGAAGTTGCACTCGAGTATGGGTACGAGAAGGTTGATGGCTTCGAGATGAAGGTTTCGTATGTTCACTATATCGAGTTGTTTGAATGGTACTTCGAATATATGAAGGAAAAGGGCGATAAGAATGCAAAAGCAAAAGAGAAAGATGGAAAGAAGAATGCTCAAGTCAAGGAGGTCAAGACCGAGGATGATGCGGACTTGGTGATCACATTCGTGGTCACCGATGACGAAGATGCGTGAAGATTGTTGCGGGTCAAGAAGATTCGTGCTTAAGGGGGAGAATGAAGACCGAAAGTTAAGCACGTATTTCTTGATGGGCCGCGTTTACGTTATGTTTATTTTAGTTAATGGGTCAGACTTTTATTATTATGTTTAGTTTATTTCGGTTGGGCCGTAGGCCATGTTTGTCCAGGTTATTTTTAGTCCAGTATGGGTCAAAGAACAATGTCCGTGTCAGTTTGTTTATAGTCCAGTCCGATAGAAATATGATACGGGTCAAGGGTTTATAAAGCCCAAAGGTGAAACGGTGTGTCTCTTTGTTGTAACTGCTGCAACGGTTATTCAGGATACACCGTTTAAGGAAAAGACGCGACCGTATAGAGGCACCGTTTCACACCTATAAGAACCCTGCATCATTGTTCTATTTCGTAGCGTTGTAACAGACATTTGTTGAAGGTATTCGAAGTCAGTTTATGTTATTATCGAGTGCTGCAAGTATTTCTGTTTCTCGATCAGTAAGTTTTCCATTCAAATCATTCGTATTACTGTTCGTTCATTATTGTTACAATGAAGTTCTGCGATCGTTGTTATATGATTGATTGTGATTGTGAATATAATAACAACCCGGTCCGTTCCGAATGGTCCTGGGTGTCCGACGATTCTGATACCAACAAGAGTGAGCAAATAGACGTAAACGCTGATAGGAATCCGTTTTTAATCTCTGGTGCTAAAGTGGCTGACGGGCATTGCCGGATGCTAGTGTTATCAGTTGGGATGAACACTTCTTGGGGGAAGATGATGAGTTCCATCACGGGTGATAATAACGAGCAAACGCCATTACAATCACGCCTCAACAAGCTAACTTCTTCAATTGGAAAGGTAGGTCTTGCAGTTGCTTTCCTAGTTCTTTTAGTTATGTTAATTCGTTACTTCACGGGAAACACAGAAGATGAAAACGGTAAACGAGAGTATAACGGGAAAGGCACGAGTGTAAACGAAATACTAGATTCTGTTACGGGTATATTCTCGGCGGCGGTGACCATCGTGGTGGTGGCAATACCTGAAGGTCTACCGCTAGCAGTGACGCTCACACTTGCATACTCTATGAAGAGAATGATGAGTGATCAAGCCATGGTTCGGAAGTTATCCGCCTGTGAGACCATGGGTTCCGCCACGGTTATATGTACCGATAAGACCGGGACTTTGACTATGAACCAGATGACGGTAACAAAGTTCTGGCTTGGTCTCGAGTACATAGAACAACACGCTTCTAATGTTATCGCCTTACAAGTCCTTGAACTTCTACATGAGGCAGTTGGGCTCAACACTACAGGTACGATATTCAAACACGCTTCACGACTGGTACCTGAATACTCGGGGTCACCAACCGAGAAAGCGATTTTATCGTGGGCGGTTGAGGAGTTGGAGATGGATATGGAGAAACTGAAACAATGTTCGACTGTTCTTCATGTCGAGACATTTAATTCGAAGCAAAAACGAAGTGGGGTTTCGATTAGGCGAAACAACGACAACACCATTCATGTTCACTGGAAAGGAGCTGCAGAGATGGTACTAGCAATGTGCTCAAAATATTATATAAGCAACGGGTGTAAAGAGATCATTGATAGCGATTCAAGAAAACAATTGGAGAATATAATCGAGGGAATGGCAGCAAGTAGTCTCAGGTGCATTGCTTTCGCGCATAAGAAGGTTTTTGAAGGTACAGAAACGTTAGCCGAAGAAGGGTTAACTTTGCTCGGGATCGTTGGATTGAAGGATCCATGTAGACCCGGATCCAGAAAAGCTATTGAAACATGCAGGTTCGCTGGAGTTGAAGTCAAGATGATAACGGGAGACAACTTATTCACAGCAAAAGCCATAGCCACCGAATGTGGGATACTTGAATCAGGTCAAGAAGTGTGTGAAGACGAAGTGGTGGAAGGTGTCCAGTTTCGTAATTTCACAGATGAAGAAAGAATGCAAAAGGTTGATAGAATCCGTGTGATGGCAAGATCTTCGCCTTTTGATAAGCTTTTGATGGTAAAGTGCTTGAAACAAAAAGGGCACGTTGTGGCAGTTACCGGCGACGGGACAAACGATGCACCGGCACTCAAAGAAGCGGATATTGGTCTTTCAATGGGCATTCAAGGAACCGAAGTAGCCAAACAGAGCTCAGATATCGTGATCTTAGACGACGACATCGCCACTATTTCAACTGTATTAATGTGGGGACGGTGTGTGTACAACAACATCCAAAAGTTCATCCAGTTTCAACTCACGGTAAACGTCGCTGCTCTAGTTATTAACTTCATTGCAGCGGTAACTTCTGGTGGGGTCCCTTTAACCGCAGTTCAACTTCTGTGGGTGAATCTAATCATGGATACTTTGGGTGCACTTGCACTTGCACTTGCTACAGAAGGGCCCACTAAGGAACTCTTGAACAAACCACCAGTGGGTCGGGTCGAACCTCTCATAACTAATATCATGTGGAGAAACCTACTTGCACAAGCTATTTTCCAGATTACTGTTCTATTGACGTTCCAGTTTAGAGGTGAGGCGATACTTAACGTGAACGAGAGGGTGAAAGACACAATAATTTACAATACTTTCGTGCTATGTCAAGTGTTTAACGAGTTCAACTCGAGGAAGCTGGAGAAAAGGAATATATTCAAAGGGATACACAAAAACAGGTTGTTTATTGGAATAATCGGAATTACTATAATCCTTCAGATTGTGATGGTGGAGTTTTTGAACAAGTTTGCTGATACAGAAAGACTAAATGGTGTGCAGTGGGGAATATGTATTGGTATTGCAGCTTTGTCTTGGCCTATTGGATGGGTTATGAAGTTGATACGAGTACCCGATAAACCATTTCTAAGCTACATTAGACGCTAAGTTACAAACAGTTGTATATACATGACTATAGCAGTTTTATGATTTTATTTCATCTCCGTTGTATTTAGTTACGTTGCGATTTATGATTATATAAAAATAGTATTATGGTTTTGTTCCCTATATTCCTTGTTTTTGGGTTTCATATTCATTTCTCAAGGATCATGCTATACACCAAATAAAAGAGACCCACAAAGAAGAATTCTAAGTGATGAAAATGAACAAAAGTTTGAAAGTAAACACATTGAGAGAATGTATGCAGTGAACATAACAGATGCACGATAACACTCTTTAACGCTTTTGTTGCTAACACACACACACATATAAGAGCAACTCTATAAGAAAACCATCAGTGATTAGAAGCGCAACTTATTGAATTTTGCCAAAAGTTCTTTGTATAACCATCAAAGAATGAAGGCGACAGGTGCAATATAAGTTAATCCGGATAGCATCTGGGTAATTCGAGTGTTACGTTAGAAGTGACGGGTGCAATATAAGTTATCTTTCATTTCGTGTAATTTCATTCGTGAGGTGTGAGTATTTCTTTTGGCGTGGGGTGGTAATCTTACAAGTTGGATAACTCTAGAGAGATTAATAAATATGGAGCTGTTATAATATTGGGTGGGGGGCTTTTGGGTTCTATGTATTTGGTGTGAGTGAGTATTTGGTGTTGTATATGCGGCGCAAGAAGGGTTGAAGAGCATTTATTGTTTGTGTTTGGTGCTGTGTTGTCTCAGTGAGTCGTGCATTACTTATTATCAAGAAAGCGGTGTGTACTAAAACATTTGTGTCTTGCGGTACAATACTTTACGTCGTGCAAACTCCTTCGCAGCATACTGTGTGTGTTCATTTCTAGGATGAGGGAAACTACATTTTATATAGATCATGAGCAGGTCGTAGGTTTCTTATGGGTTTAACCAGCTCATGTGCATGTAGTATAGAGGATGAGGTTGAAAAAAAATATTGAAACAACTAGAATATATGTACGTATGTATAAGCGACAACAAATACCAGATTTGAATACCTTTAAGCTATTTAACTGTCAAGGGTACATATATGCAACAGCAAGATTGAACACAAAGGCATATACGGTATACACAAAGCAACGGCGGAACTAGCTCAAAAATTTAGGGGTATCCCAATTTTTTTATTTTTTAGACCAGGGGTATCCTTTGTAAACGGGGATGAAGTTGAGGGGTATTTTTACACTACGGAAACAGAGTTAAGGGGTATTTTTAGACTACGGAGACGGGGTTGAGGGGTAGCCCATGCTACCTCTACTAACATTCTAAGTCCGCCCCTGACACAAAGGGATCACAATGATACTCAAAATTACTAAGATGTTTGGCATAGTTATTGATGTATTGCAAAATACATCATTTATTCGTGTAAAGTTTGTATAATTTTCGTTATATTTAGTTTTGTTTTTCGTTAGAATATGCATGCTATTGATTAAATCATGTTTCGTAGGTCTTGATGCTCAAATATGCGAGAAACCGAGCAAAACGAGTTAAAATGTTGAAGTGTCAAGGCTTGAAGCATGTTGGAAAGGTTGAAGAGTTGAAATAGAGTTTAAAAGCTGAAGAGCCACTTTCTGGCACCCCACCACCTTGTCCCTGAGTTTCTGGCGGCCAGCCAGAACGTCCTGATTGGTAATTATTTCGAATTTAGTAAAGGGTTATTTTGGAAAGTGATATAAAAACATCAAAAACGTTTGGAAAAACCCTAATTCGACTGGGGACTTCTTTGGGGCGATCATTGAGCATTCTTGGAGCTTTTTCGAAGATCTTGAAGCCTAGGAATCATTGGTACGAGTTCGGGGAAGAAGACTTGAAGATCTAATCGGGTTTTCTAGTTCTTTGTTCTTGATTTTTTTTACGAAACTTGTTACAATGAATTCCTTGTTAAACATCTTTGATTTGTTTTCATTTATGAACATGCTAGGCTAAACTCAATAACCGCCTAGACTTGATGAATGGATTGATATAACGTTTTTACCGGTTTATGTTATTTGCATGATTGTTATGGATTACTTGTGTTTAGTAAGTGGTTTGATTTAATGATTTGATGTGTATGCATGCTTTGAGTTGGTTTATTGTTATTATTTGCTTCGTATGATTCTTAGTGACGGTCTATATCACAACATAGAGTCATATTAGGGTTTAGGATTTCGGTGAGTGTCTATATCACGTTAGAAAACCTTAACTCTTTAGGGAGAATTGCGCAATAACCCCTAGAAGTAATTGGTAATAATTTACTAAGTCTTAGTGTTCTACTAGTCCTAATACCTGGAAAGTGAGGGGCTATTGGTAGGTCTTACCCGGCGAATTGCTTTAGATAGGCCTTGGGAAAGGTTATGTCTTGGTTTACCTGTCGGTCTTATTAGTCTATCAAGTCAAATTAATTAATTCAAACTACCCTAGACCTAGGATTGGAAAAGAATAGGTCAACCTTAGGGTACTTACACAATAATTAGACAACTGGAAAGGCGTCTAATAACCGGTAGGATTAACGGCCTAGGTAGTTCCACAGGTTTCTCCTTGAGAAGGGTCGAGGGGCCTCGCTGGTTCTTAATAGGTTTAGTACTTTACGATCCCGGTTCTATAACTCGTGCATTTAACTTAATCGGTAATCTCTTAAAAACAATCCAGGATTCTTGTCTAGGTGGTCTTGTTCTCGCATAAAGAAAAGTCCTTAGTCTTATTTCGTATTAGTTAATTTTAGTTTAATTTAGTAGTTTAATATAGATTTTCTAGTTTTCCGTAACCCCCCCCCCCAATCAATTAAAACAAGTTTTAGTCGTGTCTGTCAGCGTCTGTCAAAGTCTAGTTTGCGTGATACATAGAGTCCTGTGGTTCGATACTCGGACTTGCTTAGGCTATACTACACTGACCGGTACACTTGCCGGTTGTGTGGCTTAGGTCTAGAGAGTCTGTTTTATAAATTTTAAAGCTTTGTAGTGTCTAGTTTAGAGAGTCTAACTTAGTTAATTTTTATAGTCTGTTTAGCACACATCAAGTTTTTGGCGCCGTTGCCGGGGACTCTTGGCAATTGCGTTCATTAGCTTTGATAGATTTCAGTGACAAATACGTGCTACGTGTTTTATTTTGTTTTGTGTCTTTTGTTTTCATCTTGAGTCGTAGTAACTTCTGTCTGCTTTTCTTGTGTTCAGGTTTTTGCTTGTAGTGGATGCCACATCTGCGCTCGCACGGACCACCACCACCAGTCAAGCAGTCATCATCTCAGTTGGGCCAAGGCCCTCAGGTTGCTTCTTCATCCTTTTCTCGTTTTCCCAACTTTGATTCCACCCCGCCTCCCACACCACCACCTTCGCCAAACCGTTCACCTAAAACTTCACCCAAGGTTTCCCCACCCAATAGTCCTACTTCTAGTACCTCTAGTAATTCAGAAAACTTAGAACCAATGGCCAACCCTAGGCAAACCGTCCATCAGCAAGCCACCCAAAATTTCACCGGCCTCGCCTCACCCATCACCGTTCCACCCATAGTTAATGAAAATTCATGGCAAATTCCATCTTATGCCATGCAGGCCATCACCAATAGTATCCAATTCCATGGCCGAGATGATGAGGACGCTCCGGCCCACATTAACCGTTTCTCTAGGATGCTAGCTACCTTTAGCCTTAGCGGTGCACCCAACGATGCCACCTACTTACAGCTTTTCCCGTTTTCATTAGCCGGCCGTGCGGCTACTTGGTTGGACTCTCAACCAACCGGTACCTTTACCACTTGGGCGGGGCTTCGTCAAGCCTTTTTGAACAAGTATTTCCCGCCCGCCAAAGCCGCACGTCTTAGGGACCAAATCCACTCTTTTCGCATGGAGCCCGACGAGCCTTACTACCTTGCTTGGGAGCGTTTCCAAAATCTTTGTGCTCGTTGCTCCCAGCATGGTCTTTCTGATTGGGCTTTATGTGAGAAATTTTATAACGGTCTCACCCAAGAGACTCGTGATAGGTTCGACACTAATGCGGGGGGGGGGGGGGGGGGGGCACATGATGGGTATTCTTACAGTAGCTGAGTGTAGAGAGTGTTTTGAGGCATTTGCTCAGTCTCAATCCCAAGCACGATCCGATCAGAGGTATCAAAGTGGTAATTCCCACACCACTACTAGTACACCCGCCCGAGGGGTGAACCATGTCACAATGGATCCTAGTTTAGCCTCTGTTTTGGAAAATATGTCTAGGGAACTCAAAGAAATTAGGGCTAAGATAGACAAATGTGAGTATTGTCGAGGGGGTCACGACACGAATGTGTGTCCATTACTTGTTGGTGAGGAGCAGGTCGACTACGTTGGAGGAGGGTTCGGTAGAGGTCAATCTAGCGGTTTGGGTAATAATAATAATTTTGGGTCGGGTTGGCGTAATAATAATAATAATAACTTTAATAATAATAACACTTTTCGCTCAAATGGACCTCCTGGCTTTCAAATGGCTCAAAACCCAAATAGGGGCCAAAATTCACTCTTTGGTGGGGGTTCAAGTGGGCAGTTCAACAAAGGGTTCAATGGACAGGTCAAGGATGGGGGGTCAAATATCCAAAGTCAAACAAGTCAAGGTTCAAGTTATGATCTAGGGGGTAGTTTAGAGAGAATGGAGTCCATGATGAGTCAACTAGTTGTGAGGGACCAAACTACCCAAAAGACCCTTAGTGAACACGACCTCATGCTTAAGAACCACCAAGCCTCATTTCAAGACCTTCAAAGAGTTGTAGGGGATATGTCTAGAAAATTAGAAGAGAGGCTACCCGGGCAATTTGCGGGTAATACACAACCCAACCCCAATGCTCATGCTAAAGCCATTACCACCCGGAGTGGCAAGACCGTAGGAAACCCTAGAGTCGAGGAGAGGGTAGTTGATGAGGAAGGAGATGTTATAGATGAGGAGATTGAAATGGAGGCTCCCGGCAAAGTGCAAAACAGGCTAAGCCCAGCAAGTACCGCACAGCCCGATGAGTCTCAAAGTGAGAAGAGAGTTGAGAAAACCCCAATAGACGTTAGACCTTCCCCCTTAGTGAACCATGCGTATGTCCCGTTCCCTTCACGCCTTAAGAACCAAAAATACTCAAGGGAATATGGGCAATTTATAGACATCTTCAAGCAATTGAAGATTAACCTCCCGTTCATAGAGGCACTTCAATCGATGCCTAAATACGCTAAGTTTTTAAAGGATCTCCTTAGGAACAAAGAAAAATTAGGAGAGTTGTCTAACGTCCCGTTGAATGGGGGATGTTCCGCCGTGGTGCTCAATAAGCTTCCCGAAAAGCTTACCGATCCGGGTATTTTCACCATCCCTTGTCTATTCGGTAGTAACACCAACACTCGTGCCTTAGCCGACTTAGGAGCTAGTATCAACTTGATGCCCTTTTCTCTCTATGAGAAACTAGACCTAGGAGAGCTTGCACCCACCCGAATGACATTGTCTTTAGCCGATCGGTCCGTTAAGTACCCTAGGGGCATAGTGGAGAACTTGTTAGTAAAGGTAGACAAATTCGTGTTTCCCGCCGATTTCGTAATTCTAGATATGGAAGCGGATGAGAGAGTGCCCATTATCTTAGGTCGTCCTTTCTTACGCACCGCCAAAGCTCTAATAGATGTCTACGATGGTAAGATCACCCTTAGAGTCGGTGAGGAGAGAGTTACCTTTGAGATCGACCGTTCTATGGACCACCCGAGCGGTTCGGATGACTATAGTGGTCCTTGCCACTCCTTCTACTTTTTGAACTCATTTATCTCATGTGTCGACCATTGCTTAGAGTACATTAGTGGAGCGGACCTAGTGGTAGGAGAGAAGGAGGAAGAGAAGTTAGAGAGTGTAGGTGAAGAGTTAGAGGAAGGGATTCCGTTAATCCCCGATGTGCTAGCGGTTAGTGATGACAACACCCAACCCCCACCCTTAGAGCTTAAAGTACTTCCATCTCATCTAGAGTATGCTTTCTTAGGGGAGGGTTCCGAACTACCCGTCATTATTTCATCCGCGTTAGATGAGAGTGAGAAAGGGAGGTTGTTAGATGTGTTGAGGGCCAACAAAGAGGCCATCGCATGGAGGTTGTCCGACATAAAGGGCATAAGCCCTTCCTATTGCACCCACCGGATACTCATGGAGGATGATTATAAACCGGTGGTGCAACCACAAAGGAGGCTTAACCCTAACATGCAAGATGTAGTGAAAAAAGAGGTTCTTAAACTCTTAGACACCGGGATGATATATCCCATTTCCGATTCACCTTGGGTTAGTCCTACACAGGTTGTCCCCAAGAAGGGGGGGATGACCGTTGTCATGAACGAAAAGAACGAGCTCATCCCTTCACGCACGGTCACGGGTTGGCGCGTGTGCATCGACTACCGAAAGTTGAATGATGCCACCCGTAAAGACCATTTCCCACTACCGTTCATAGATCAAATGTTGGAGCGTTTAGCCGGTCAACAATTCTACTGTTTCTTAGACGGCTTTTCCGGTTACTTCCAGATCCCCATTGCACCGGAGGATCAGGATAAAACCACTTTCACATGCCCTTACGGCATCTATGCGTACCGACGCATGCCATTCGGGTTATGTAACGCTCCGGCTACCTTTCAGCGTTGTATGGTCGCCATATTTCAGGATATGCTAGAGAATTCCATGGAGGTTTTCATGGATGATTTTTCGGTTTATGGTGATTCTTTTGAGGTATGTTTGAGGAACTTAGAGAGAATGTTAAAGCGATGTGTAGAGACGAAGCTTATGCTAAACTGGGAGAAGTGTCACTTCATGGTGACGGAAGGTATAGTGTTAGGGCATAAGATTTCTAGAGCGGGTACAGAGGTAGATCGTGCGAAAATAGATACCATTAGTAGGTTGCCTCCACCCACGAGTGTTAAGTCGATTAGGAGTTTTCTAGGGCACGCGGGCTTCTATAGACGCTTCATTAGGGATTTTTCGAAAATCACCCGCCCCATGACCCGCTTGCTAGAGAAAGATGTTCCATTCGTCTTTGACGAGGAGTGTCTTAAAGCCTTCAACTTTTTGAAGGAACAGTTGGTTAGTGCACCTATTCTTATCTCGCCCGACTGGAGCTTGCCCTTTGAGCTCATGTGCGATGCGAGTGACTATGCCGTTGGAGCGGTTTTAGGACAAAGAAAGGATAAGCACTTCCACCCCATCTACTATGCAAGCAAAACACTCAACGACGCTCAAGAAAACTACACTACCAAGGAGAAGGAACTTTTAGCCGTAGTTTTCGCCTTTGATAAATTCCGCTCATACCTCGTTTTGTCCAAGACCATCGTTTTCACCGATCATTCTGCGTTGCGTTTCCTTTTCCAAAAGAAAGACGCTAAACCCCGACTCATCCGGTGGATTCTTTTGCTTAGTGAGTTTGATATTGAGATTAGGGACAAGAAAGGGGCCGAGAACGTAGCGGCCGACCACTTATCGAGGCTAGAGGATCCCAAGAGGGAAGAGATTCGTGAGGAGGAGATTGGAGATACATTCCCTCACGAGTCTATAGAGTTTATCGAGGCCGAAAAAGAGGGATTGCCGTGGTTTTGCGATTTAGCAAACTATCTCTCTAGTGGCAATGTGGTGAAGGGGATGTCACATCAACAAAGGAAGAGATTGTTTAGTGAGGCAAAGAAATACGTGTGGGATGATCCGTTTCTTTTTAGGATAGGAGGAGATAGAATCCTTAGACGTTGTGTGTCGAGAGAGGAGGGCTGGAATATCATAAAACATGTGCATGAGGGCCTCACGGGAGGACATCATGGTGCACATACCACCGCCCAAAAGGTATTCGATTGTGGTTTTTATTGGCCTACCGTTCTTAGAGATGCCGAGGAGTTCGTGAAAATGTGTGATGCATGTCAACGAACCGGCAATATTTCCGCCAATGATGAGATGCCTCAAAACCCCATACAAGTAGTAGAGGTTTTTGACGTTTGGGGCATCGACTTCATGGGACCCTTCCCAAACTCCAAGGGAAACCGTTATATACTTGTGGCGATCGATTACGTTTCCAAATGGGTAGAGGCCCAAGCTCTTCCCACAAACGAAGCCCGAGTAGTCTTGAACTTTCTAAAGAAGCTCTTTTCACGATTCGGTACTCCTAAAGCCTTAATTAGTGACCGTGGCACTCACTTTTGCAACGCATTGATGGAGAAATTGCTTGCACGTTACGGTGTCACTCATCGTTTGTCCACCGCATATCATCCACAAACAAGTGGACAAGTGGAGAATGCGAATCGCGGTATTAAACGAATTTTAGAGAAAACCGTGGGTAAGAGTAGGAAAGATTGGTCTGACAAGCTAGACGATGCATTGTGGGCATTTAGAACCGCCTACAAGACACCTTTAGGAACCACACCATTTATGATCGTCTACGGAAAAGCTTGTCACCTTCCCGTCGAGTTAGAGCATAGAGCGCTTTGGGCATTGAAATCCGTTAACTTAGACATGACCGAAGCCGCTAGGAAACGATTCTTTCAAATTCATGAGCTTGAGGAGCTTAGGGATACGGCCTATGCTAGATCGTTGGGAATTAAAGAGAAAACAAAGTTGTTACATGATAGGAAGCTACGGAAAGTGAAGGAGTTTAGCAAAGGCGACAAAGTGCTTCTTTACAACTCAAGATTGAAGCTTTTTGCAGGTAAGTTGAAATCAAAGTGGTCGGGACCATATATGGTTCATTACGTGTTTCCGTATGGAGCGGTGGAGATTATGGATGAGTCGGACGGTCGTAGTTGGACGGTAAACGGCCATCGTTTGAAACACTACATTGGAGGAGCGATAAACAAAGATGAGAGGGAGGAAACTCCTCTCGAAATCCCACCAAAAGCCGCCAACTAGTGTTTCGGGTGAAAACCCGAGTGTATATTTTGTACCGTTTGTATCTTCATTTTTTTTTTTTTCGTCATTTTTAGTCGCTAACGTGTGTTTTTGTTAGTCTTGTCGGGTCTTTGTTTGTTTTTTGAGTCGTTTGCAGGAGGGCATGACCGAGGATTTGCAGGAAATTGCGAGAAGAGTAAGGATACAAGTAAGTTTTACATCTTAGAAAAAAATTCGGTTGGTTTCTTTGATGGTTTGGGCAAAAATCAAAATTGTTTCTAATGCATGAAAAGGAATTGTGGGGCAAACTTAAAAAAAAAAAAAAAAAAAAAAAAAAAAAAAAAAAAAAAACGGAAAGTACTACGTGGTGGCGGGCCGCCACCCACCTCACATCTTTCTAGCCCCCGCCAGCACGTACGCAACATATTTTTTTCGGAATTAGCTTTCACGTGGTGGCCGGCCGCCACAAACTACTGCCATTCCTAGCGGGCCGCCATATACCATAGCTGAAACTTTAAATTAAAACCAATTTTTTTTTCGGATCCAAGTTATCGTGGTGGCTGGCCGCCACTTAGTTCAATTGTTTCTCGCCCCAAGCCACCTCCCGTATCTGTACCTAAAAACTTCCTGAGCCCAAATATCCATAAACCAAATACCCATAAACCAAATAACCAAATACCCATAAACACTGTCCACCCTTATACCCATAACCCAAAGACATCAAACACCCACCACCCTTCTCCTTCACCCCTCTCTGAACCGCCGTACACAGCCGGCCGCCACCCCTCACCTTCCTCCGCCACACTCACCCCCAACCACCTGCGACCACCCTCTCCCTCACATCACATCCGCCACACCCTCCCCACCTCGCCTAACCTTCACCCCTTCCCCCTTACTGCCTCAACTCGCCGGCCATCACTCACCCCCAACCACCGCCAACCTCCTTCCCCACCGTTGCCCCCTCCTCCTCTCCATTCTGCCGCTCACCTTCCCCACTCACCTTACAACCACCACTCCCGTCTAAACCCCTAACCGCCGGCGACCAACCCCTCACACATCAACCCCCTTCCCACCGTCGCTCCTTCCGGTCACCACTTCTACCGCCGCCGCTAACCACCACCCACCTCCCTAAACCAATAAATCAACCGAAAAAGTTCTGTTCATCTTATTTCCCTCCATATCCAAGGTATGTCTCCAGTGACTTTTGTATGTTGAGTTGTATATTTTAATTTTTTTTGTTTAGTTAGTGATAATCTAGGTTTAGGTGTTGGTTGAATGTGAAGTTTTGCAAGGTTCTTCGGATGTCTACGGTTGCGGTTGGGCTCGGTTTGGGTTGGTTAGGCAGAATATTGTTTGCGGGTGGTTTGGTTTGGCGTTCGATTGCAATATTCATCATGGCTTGGGGTATACCGTTAGCCAACATTGAGTGTGGGGATCCGGTTGGGTGAATTGTTGACATAAAAACAGATTTAGTCATTATTTTGACCCGTTTCGCTAATGCAAAATATAAGTTTTTCAACTTTCATCGGTTTACACTCAATGTCGGTTTGGTTTGTGGTTTGCTTTCGGGATGTTGGTAATTTGCGGGTTGGGTTGGAACGTGCTTTGCTGAATTTTGAGTGGGTTGTAGTATGTTCACGCGCTTGTCTCCAAACTTGCATTTTTGAACCGACCTTTTGCGACGAATTCCACCCTCCTTTAATTAGGCGGCACTTTTCGACGCTAAAGTTTGTTTTAAATTAATTCACGGCTGATTTTAAGCAAGTTTGGATGGCGATGTCGGTTTGGGAGGCACTTGGGTTTACTTGAGGGCAAGTAAAGTGCGGGGAGAAGGTATTAGTTTGTAATTTGTGTAATTTGCGTCTAAGTTAGATCGAGTCTAGTTAAATGGTTAGTTTAGGGTCTTTAGTGTCGTTTTAATTGTGTTGGAGTCGTTTTTAGTGTCTTAGGGCGTCTTTTGCTTACTTGAATTGTGATACCACTCGCCCGTACTCAATCTCCATTCGGGCGAGGTTCGGTTTATGCTTAAAAAGGATTTGCAAAACGTCGCTTTAATATCACTTTGTTTCTAAACTACGGCCGCGAACGTAATGCTATACGACCGTTATTTTTTGTATAGTATGTATATATATATATATATAAAAAAAAAATTAAAAAAATTAAAAAAATTCAAAAATACCAAAAAAAAAATAGTTCGTGACTAATATTCTGCTTTTCTTTGTCTTGTCACACTTGAATTATTTTGCAGAATGCCAGGTGCAGGAACTTCGACTCGGGCTAGCAGGAAACGAGGCACGGATACTCGCCCACGAGGGGACTCAGTGGGTAGGGAGATCGAGCCGGTTCAGCAGGATGAACCGGAACCGGTACCGGTACGGGTTGTGCAGCAGTCGGACTCAAAAAGGGCTATTGAGTATACGGGGCCGGGACGTCCGCATGGTCCACGTCAAAGGATCTTGGACATCCCTCTTTTGCAGTTTGTGCAGAATTCGGAGGAGTTTCGGAAGTTAGGTGCTTTGTATACGACAGAGCTGCTGCCGTATAGGAGGATTGATTGGGAGATGTTGGATCGTTTAGGGGCGAGGGCTCGGGTGGAACAGTTGTTGGGACCGAAATTTAGGAAAATTTTGGATTGTGATGCGCGACAATACAAGGAAATCACGATAGAATTTCACTCGACTTTCGACTTTAAGCTAGGAAGTTTTAACAAAAAAGGTGCAGTATTCTTTGCCTTGGGTAGGAAGTCTTATGAGATGACGGTCCCCGAGTTTGCAGTGGCAACTCAGTTTTACACGGAAGAAGAGGTTAGGGCTCCCGAGTTTATTAATAGTTTGCAAGGGGTGGTTAGGAAGCAGCGTAGGTTTTGTGTTCCGAATAGTGATTTATCGAGGTTTTGGAGCACCATATCGAGGGTGCCATATGCTTTAGGGGCAGTTGCTAGTGATATTACTGATCCAGTTCTTCGTTATATCCACAAAATTCTAGCAGCGACTCTGGTTGGTAGAGGAGAGGGAGACAACAAGGTTAATCAGGTGAGCTTATTTTGTCTGATGTGTATGGTTGAGCAGAGGCCAGTCAACTTGGCGACTGTGTTTGCTATGTCTATCAAGAGGTTATGGAGGGGTGGTGCTGGAGCCCGTATTTACTGTGGGCCGTTGATTACTTGGTTGGCCGAGAGTTTGGGTGTGTTTGAGAGGTACCCGGCTGACAAGATGAAGAAGGGCCCCGACCCTTGCTTGATGAGTGTTAGGGATTTGCAGTCTGCTGCGATTATAGCTCGTACTGATCCGATTACTTGGGAGCCGATACGAGAGGGTCCACAGGTTCAGCCTCCGCCTGGTTCAGGTGCTGCGGAGGCTATGCAGGGTGCGGTTCCTACCCGCTGTCAGAGGCCTTATGTCCCTCGTATTCGTCAGGATATTCTTGCTAGGCGGTATCCGTTAGCGCAGCCACGACCCGATCCACTTACTCTGGATTCTTTATATGATTCTATGCAGGCGGGTTTCGATGAGTTGCGTATGTTTGTTGATGATCAGATCAGTGGGCTTAGGCAGGAGGTGTTAGCAGAGATTGTGGCAGGTCAGAGGCGATTGGAGGATGGGATGCGAGCCATTATGCAGGGTATTCGTGTGCCGCCGCCGCCTTCTTGGCAGCCGTCTGAGGCAGGTCCTAGTGGGACGCATGCAGGTGAGGAGGAGTAGAGCGAGGATGCAGCGAGGATGACAGCCTATATCTTTTGTTTATTTTTATCTTTATGCTGTTTTTGTTCCTCGTTTGTTGGTTTGTACTTAAATACGTTAAACAGGTTGGTTGGGATTTTGGGGATGGTTAAACTTTTGGTTGTTGGATGCTTGCACTAACACTTAGTAGCTTGTTTGCATACTATCTTTTGCTAGTGTTTGGTGTTTGTTTGCTTAGGTTGATTGTTGTAGCCGCTTTCGTTCGCGTGTCCGAGGTTAGGAGTTGTTTGCTGAGCGCGTATCGAATTGGAGGGCTTATGTGGAAATGACTGGCACTTTGACAGTCTCACATACTCAGCTAAGTCGTTTCCCTTTTTTGTTGTTGTATATTTTGTTATTTATTTCGTTTCTAGTTTTGATTTTTAGGTAGTTGTTGAGTCGTATTCTCGTTCTTGCATTAGGGACAATGCAATCTCTAAGTGTGGGGATGGGATACAGGTAAATATTGAGTCTTAATTATGAAAAAAAAAAATTGAAAAATCCAAAAAAAAAAAAAAAAAAAATTGAAAAAATAGAAAATGTCTTTGAAATAAAAGAAGTTTGCATATTTTTTAAACGGAAAATGATAGAAAAAACAAATTTTTGCTCGGGTTCAAATAATAATAATATGAGATTATAATAAACTGAGTTTGCGTCTAGTTTGGGATATGTGGATAGGCCCGGGTTTTGGTTCTAAGTCCCTTTGAGTTAATATACCTTAATTGTCGGTCTGCTAGTGGGTTCTCGCCTGGGAAATATGGGAAACTAAAACCGGCAAAAATAGTATAAGGGATGCCGTTATAAGCTAAGATAGTTAGAGTTTTTTATCATATCTCGCTGAAAAAGGAAAAAAAAAATAGAATAAAAGTGAGCTAGAAACTAAATGAAAGTAACACAGGCCTATGTAATCCGAGTTGGGGATAGCGACTCTACAGCCGGAATGCCTCTAGGATGTGTGAAATCGACTTGCTGAATAAAAGTACCGAAACCTATGTAATCTGTGATTGGGGATAGCGACTCTACAGTCGGAATACCGCTGGGTTAGGGAAAGCATCGTCTAGTCTCACGAATGAAAAAAAAAAAAAAAAGCAAGCTAGAAAAAAAAAAGAGAAAAGAAATAAAATTAGATTTGATTTCAAACTCTCTTTAT
The DNA here is from genome assembly GCF_002127325.2 of Helianthus annuus. NCBI lineage: Eukaryota > Viridiplantae > Streptophyta > Magnoliopsida > Asterales > Asteraceae > Helianthus > Helianthus annuus. The sequence continues at coordinate 7,492,578 of NC_035442.2, read as the reverse complement.
CTTGGTATAAAACGGTTAGGAATTGGTCAAATGATCGTTCTTTTAGTCCTATAAGCTTGAGTTGGGAGTAGGTGGACTGTAGATTCTAGCGTGAGACCCTAGGTAGACTGACCGCACTTAAACTAAATTTACATGATAAGGGTTTAGGACTGGATTCGGGTTTAAAGGGATAAGTATATTCACAATCGCGGCTAACGCAAATCTTGGTTTTAATTAATTATACCTATACTTTTGGCCCGGGTAATTGTTTGTTTCTGATTCCGTTGCATAATTCTTTTTCGAGGACGAAAAAAGAGTAAGTGTGGGGATGTTTGATGTATTGCAAAATACATCATTTATTCGTGTAAAGTTTGTATAATTTTCGTTATATTTAGTTTTGTTTTTCGTTAGAATATGCATGCTATTGATTAAATCATGTTTCGTAGGTCTTGATGCTCAAATATGCGAGAAACCGAGCAAAACGAGTTAAAATGTTGAAGTGTCAAGGCTTGAAGCATGTTGGAAAGGTTGAAGAGTTGAAATAGAGTTTAAAAGCTGAAGAGCCACTTTCTGGCACCCCACCACCTTGTCCCTGAGTTTCTGGCGGCCAGCCAGAACGTCCTGATTGGTAATTATTTCGAATTTAGTAAAGGGTTATTTTGGAAAGTGATATAAAAACATCAAAAACGTTTGGAAAAACCCTAATTCGACTGGGGACTTCTTTGGGGCGATCATTGAGCATTCTTGGAGCTTTTTCGAAGATCTTGAAGCCTAGGAATCATTGGTACGAGTTCGGGGAAGAAGACTTGAAGATCTAATCGGGTTTTCTAGTTCTTTGTTCTTGATTTTTTTTACGAAACTTGTTACAATGAATTCCTTGTTAAACATCTTTGATTTGTTTTCATTTATGAACATGCTAGGCTAAACTCAATAACCGCCTAGACTTGATGAATGGATTGATATAACGTTTTTACCGGTTTATGTTATTTGCATGATTGTTATGGATTACTTGTGTTTAGTAAGTGGTTTGATTTAATGATTTGATGTGTATGCATGCTTTGAGTTGGTTTATTGTTATTATTTGCTTCGTATGATTCTTAGTGACGGTCTATATCACAACATAGAGTCATATTAGGGTTTAGGATTTCGGTGAGTGTCTATATCACGTTAGAAAACCTTAACTCTTTAGGGAGAATTGCGCAATAACCCCTAGAAGTAATTGGTAATAATTTACTAAGTCTTAGTGTTCTACTAGTCCTAATACCTGGAAAGTGAGGGGCTATTGGTAGGTCTTACCCGGCGAATTGCTTTAGATAGGCCTTGGGAAAGGTTATGTCTTGGTTTACCTGTCGGTCTTATTAGTCTATCAAGTCAAATTAATTAATTCAAACTACCCTAGACCTAGGATTGGAAAAGAATAGGTCAACCTTAGGGTACTTACACAATAATTAGACAACTGGAAAGGCGTCTAATAACCGGTAGGATTAACGGCCTAGGTAGTTCCACAGGTTTCTCCTTGAGAAGGGTCGAGGGGCCTCGCTGGTTCTTAATAGGTTTAGTACTTTACGATCCCGGTTCTATAACTCGTGCATTTAACTTAATCGGTAATCTCTTAAAAACAATCCAGGATTCTTGTCTAGGTGGTCTTGTTCTCGCATAAAGAAAAGTCCTTAGTCTTATTTCGTATTAGTTAATTTTAGTTTAATTTAGTAGTTTAATATAGATTTTCTAGTTTTCCGTAACCCCCCCCCCCCAATCAATTAAAACAAGTTTTAGTCGTGTCTGTCAGCGTCTGTCAAAGTCTAGTTTGCGTGATACATAGAGTCCTGTGGTTCGATACTCGGACTTGCTTAGGCTATACTACACTGACCGGTACACTTGCCGGTTGTGTGGCTTAGGTCTAGAGAGTCTGTTTTATAAATTTTAAAGCTTTGTAGTGTCTAGTTTAGAGAGTCTAACTTAGTTAATTTTTATAGTCTGTTTAGCACACATCAGTTATCATGTTCCCCAAGACTACAAAAAAAAAAAAAAAAAAAAAAAAAAAACTATTAGAAAACCAATGCAAATCCTTATGAAATTCAGCTACTACATAGCTGCATTCTGCAATAATTATCTAATCTTCCTTTTGTGTAGTAAAATACCCACACCTTGAGTCATGCCAAACTTAGCTGATAGTAGTGGGTTAGCAACATTTTACGAGTCATTTGAAACGGGTCGGTTACCCCGTGTGCCACAGTTGGATCACTTGGAGCTCCATGATGAAGGTTGAAAAAAATCTCATGCAGGATGGAAGCAACCCACCTTCACCACTTTCAGTAGTTTTTTTTTTTTTTTTTTTCACTATTTCTTGCATTTTCCTTTCTATACTTTATGTAGTTGCATTTCTTTATTTTCAGGTAGTACTTAGTTACTAATTGTCATATTGTTTAAACGTGGATAGTGCAGATTGATCTATATGTATTTAACTTTTAATCAATGAAAAGAGTGAATGTTTTAACAAAGAAATTGATTTCTTGTGTTTCTCAGTTTTTGAGTTACCGGTAGCGGCATATTGAATGGTGTTCTTTGGACTTTGGAGCCTAGAGTTGGATCGAGTGATGAGTGTCTGTATCTCAGTTCAAGTTTAGATCACCCAACGAGTTGTTCAAGTTGTGATTTCTGTATCTTGTTTGATCCGTTGACAATCCGTTTTTTTTTTTCATCTGAATTTTAAACATCCTACCCGTTACCAAACCGGATTTTTATCGTTAGCACTATTCTTATTGCAAATCTTAACACAAACCTCATTCTATTACTACCAATTAGTGATTTTTCTAAGCCAAACTTTGTAAAAAATCAAACCAGAAGGAAAGCTATGGAGTATGGTTTTTTTTTTTATTTTTATTTTTTTTATTTTTTTTATCATACTGTATCATTACACGATTAATCACTAGAGTGTCTCAATTCAGATTCACCAAATCATGAATTTCAATCACTATTGAATGTTAGGGTTAAATGATTCGTTCAAATTCAGAATGCAGTAGATTCAATCAACATATATTAATTACTTTCTTCACGTATCAATGAAGTTGATGAAAATTAACACGACACTGAGATATAAACTTCCGTTAATTATGCAAACTCGATGAAATTCCAATCGGAGATAACATAGATCAAAGGTAGCGTTCGAGTTACGACTGAAAATAATTACACATTATTGAAAACGTGTGGGCGTACCTTTCTATGACGATGGCGCCAGTGGCGGACCTAGGAATTTTTTCATGGGGGTGCGGAATATTTTTAAAAATTTTAGGCCCCTAGGTACATAAGTAAAAAAATCGGTTCGTATCGGGTCAGTTCGGGTCGGGCCGGGTCATGTAAAACAAAAGAACATTAAACTAATTTTATATAATCATCAAAAACATGTCAAACCTTGTTACAAACATAATTAAAACGTCGCCCTATGGGTTTTCATTTTTTGAAATCTATCCAAAACATAATATAAAGCTACTTTTTTCACAAGTCTTTCTCTATATAATATAAGTTAATCGCTCCATAAGATAATGTTTCAATTTCCAACTATTCAAGCCCTAGAAATCATAATGTAAGTTGTAATCACCCTAAAAATCATCTAAACAACATAATCACCCAAAAAACCATCTAAACAACCATAAACAACGTTAAAACACACAAAATTTCAAACCTATTTAACAACTTTATTACCCTTTTTCTCCTATAATATCAACCAAAATCATTAAAATAACAAAGAAACTTACCCGTGTTCGGATTCCGGTTGGATTTAGTGTCGAACGGCGGTGGTATGGTGTCTGATTACGGTGGTCACCGGCTGCTAGACTGTTGTCGTTGGGTGATGTTGTTCGCTGACAGTGCAGGGACGCAAGAGAGAGAGAGGGAGAGAGAGCGGGAGACAATTTCTAAGGGTTTTGGGCTTAAATTATTTTATTTTAGTTTGAAATATTGTTGGGTTTGGTTAATGGGTTAAGACTTAGTGGGCTAGTTAGTTAGTAATTATAAGTGGATAAAGGTATTGAATATTTGGGTTTAGTTAGTTAGGTATTAAAAGTTATATAATTTAGTTAGTATTTAAAAAAACAAGAGTTTACTAAAAAAACTTAAAATATAAATTGATAACACTTTTTACCGAAGGGGTGCGGTCGGAAAATTCCAAGGGGTGCGGACGAAAAATTCCAAGGGGTGCGGACGGGATTTTCGACGGACTTAACACTAAATTTTTTTTTCCCCGGGGGTGCGCCCGCCCACCTTGGGGTGGGCTTGGGTCCGCCCCTGGATGGCGCCTTGATTTGAAGATCAAAGATATGATTATAACAAGTATTTCCACAATCACATCTGTTTGTGCAGTGAGACGACACCTAAAGGAGGAACCGCCATGCAGGGGTGAAGTAAGATAGTAGTTTTCTTATAGAAATTCTTGTGGTGGGGACCTGTTAATTCGCATGGGCCCAGTTAAGACAACATAGTCTGGCGGGCTCTCCAAATTAGGAAGTGCGGTAGCCTAATACAAGAAATTCGATGTTTTTAAAAAAAGAAACTTTAGCCGAAGAAGGTTAACTTTGCTCTGGATCGTTGGATTGAAGTTCAAAGGTGTTTGACGTAAAATTGTTAGGGGAAATTACCAAAATGTCTGTTGACCAAGTGCATTTGCAAAAATGTCACCTTCCTGCGTCCTTGGAAGGTCCTCCCAGTCTCGGAAGCGTCCGCCTTTCACGTTGAAGCGTCCGCCTTTTACTTGAAGTGCCTGTTTCCATTCAAGCGACACGTGTCCGATGTTGATGTTGAAGCGTCCGCCTTTCACTTGAAGCGTCCGCCTGTCACGTTGAAGCGTCCGTTCCATTTCAAGCGACACGTGTTGAAGCGTCCGTTCCGTTACGAAATTGCGTCAGTCACCGACGCATGATAACCATAATTTTTTTAATGCGTCCATGTGTACGTTTCCGAGGCCTGGCCGACGTTTCTGATGCCTGGCCGACGTTTCCGAGGCTTGACCCCGACGCCCCCCGATGCTTGACCGACGCTTCCCGACGCTTCGGTAAAAAAATGAAAACTCAAAAGCCGTTTAACTTTTACTGTTGCACACATTTACCCCACTATATAAACCATTCACTTATCACTTACCCCAAAACACCCGCCGTTTTCAAAAAGATTTGCAAACAAATATCAGCCATTTCACTAGAAAATCTGACGACGTCAACGACCCGACAATGGCCGCCTCCTGGACTGACGTTGAAGGCATTGCTCTATGCGAAGCATGGGAGCAGGCAATGATCGATCCTCCACCTCGAGGACAGGGTGGGCTCTGGGTCCGTGTTCAACAAAATTTCGCCGAACTACGTGGTCAGGAACACAACCGGACCGTTGACGCACTATCCTCTAGGTTCCATGTGCTGCGATTGGAGTGTGAGAGATTTGATCGATATTTCAAGAAAGTGGAGACGGAAATGCCGGACCTTGCTGAGGACGATCAGAAGGAGGTGGCCCTCATCAACTACCGCCATAAAGAGAGACATGATGTCACACCCCCAAAATCCACACGCGGAGTATCACCGCTTGGGAGCGTGACTGACCAGGATCAAGCCACCAATCATATTGAACATGTAATTAATATTAAGTAAAATAAATGTAAACCATCCATTCAATACGATAGGTGTTCAAAACATAACCATAGTTTCAAAGTGTAGCGGAAGCATAGTAAATAAACCAACAGTAGTTAATAGTTTTAAATGTCATAATAGTTCAACGTAGAGACCACGATCCTTGCCCACAACGACCCGCTTCTCCAGTGCAAGCTCCAAGTACCTAACGATCTGCAAGGCATGTAACAGAATGATCAACAAACTAGTTGAGCGAGTTCACAGAAAGTAAATGCGTAATAGTAATCAGTATCTATAAGTATCCTTCACAACCGAGGATAGTGATCAGTATAAGTATCCTGCACATCCGAGGATAGTGATCAGTATAAGTATCCTTCACATCCGAGGATAGTGATCAGTATAAGTATCCTTCACATCCGAGGATAGTGATCAGTATAAGTATCCTTCACAACCGAGGATAGTGATCAGCATAAATATCCTTCACATCCGAGGATAGTAATATGGTAGTCTAGTCATAGTGTCAGTAGTGTATCTATTCAACCTTATCCTTTCAATCCCATTCCCAACACCCCGGGAATCCCATGCCTTGGTAAGAGTGTGAACTCACCTTGGTTTGCTCGGTATGCTAGGTTATGCACTCACAAGTAATTAATCACGTCCTATTGTATGTACGTATAACAAATCAGTTCATGTTCACAATGATACGCATGTAATTTAATGTTCACATAACAGTCAGTTTGCATATCGGCACAACACGTATTATTTCACATTAAATCATCAGCTAGTGTACACGAATACAAATGTTAACATTCATCGCCAAGCATGGCATGCCAAATAAATCAAACATACATTCCATCATTCAAAGTATGTTCATAACCATATATCTTTCGATCCACCCTTATCTTTCGGTCCACAGTTATCACAGTTATCTTTCGGACCAAAAGTTATGTTTCGAACCTAATGTCATCTTTCGACCAACTGTCATCTTTCGGTCAACCTAATAATGTTTCGGTCAATGCTATCCTTCGGTCAATGCTATCCTTCGGTCAATGCTATCCTTCGGTCAATGTTACTATGGTTCGAAGGACAAGTATCTTTCGGTCACAACAACTATGTTTCGACTAACAAGTATCTTTCGGTCACAACAGCTATGTTTCGAGTAGCGAGTATCTTTCGGTCACAACAGTTTTCATTCATAGACAGTTACCACAAAACCCTAATCCATCTTATCATGTTATCGATTAACAAGCACATTTCATCAGTTACGTTACACAGAAGGCACAAGATCATCTACGACAGTTACTATCATTCCCAGAAATCATTTAACGGTTACAGAATCAATCATCAACCAATCCGAATCATCATCTATATGTCATGTAAACAAAATCATCATTCGGTTCAACTATCAAACATATATACGTATATCATCCAGTCGATTAGCATAACATATCACATAATCGAACACTATTGGCATGTTAATCTGTTTTCGAATCCTGATCAAAATAATATCATTCAACCCATTCAATACTATGCATTCGATCCTATCAATCCAGATCAACATGTATTTCGCATGCAGTTACATAATAGATTAACCAAGTATGTCGAAATCAAGAACAAAACACGTAAATCACTAACCGAAATTAAGAATGATCAACAAAAGGGATTTGGCTTCGGATGTGGGGATCTGCCGTCGCACACACACAAAGGAGCTAGGGTTTTTGAAGTAACTGACGACTTACATGCATTCACATATATAAATCGTATCACAGGAATGGGCCAAGCCCATCAGAAAGACTGGGCCGAAAGATGTCGAAGGATATGTTTCGTGATCCTTCGGGCCGAAAGATGTCGAAGGATCCTATCTTTGCTCGAAGGGTATGTTTCGAGATCCTTCGAACCTAAGGTTATCTTTCGTGATCCTTCGATCTGTATGTCATGTTTCGTGATCTAGACTAAGTGTTTTAGACTAAGTGTTTTAATAATAATTCCAATATTATATTCTACCACAGCAAGTAATCACATATAGGCAAAACGACAATTCGTTTCATTAAAACACAACGCGTACAATTTCAAGTCCACAATCCAAACAACTAAACAGTCAAAGTCAACGCGCATTTAATGCGAAAGTGAAAGTCAGAAACTCGAGTTGTCACATTATCCCCAACTTAAAAGAAATTTCGTCCCGAAATTTGGTACGCACTCACTGAGGAAGCTAGGTAAGTTACATCGTTCACTGGTTTTCCTGGGGTGTCACATCATCCCCCCGTTGATTTGGAATTTCGTCCCGAAATTCAGTAGTAGTAGCTTCAGCCTCAGAAGTGGATGCATTGGTTTCGAATAGCCGGGGGTACTTTTCTTTCATCTGATCTTCGCGTTCCCAGGTATACTCTGGACCACGCTGGGAGTTCCAACGAACTCGAACAAGAGGGATTCTCTTGTGTTTGAGGACCTTAACATCCCGGTCCGTGATTTCAACTGGTTCCTCGACGAACTGCAACCGCTCGTCGATAGTGAGTTCCTTAAAAGGAACTATAAGGGTCTCATCTGATAGGCATTTCTTCAGATTCGACACGTGAAATACATTGTGAACTGCACCGAGTTCAGCTGGTAGGTTTAATCTGTAGGCTACTTTGCCAATCTTTTCTAAGATTTCGAATGGTCCGACGTACCGCGGATTCAGTTTGCCTCGTTTACCAAATCGAACCACACCCTTCCAGGGTGAAACTTTCAATAAAACCCGGTCCCCGACCTCAAATTCCAATGGCTTTCTACGCTTGTCCGCGTAGGCTTTCTGACGGTCGCGTGCTGCCGCCATGCGTTGTCGTATCTGTGCAATCTTTTCTGTGGCGTCCACTACAATCTCTGGACCCGTAATTTGACTATCCCCCACCTCTGCCCAACAGAGAGGTGACCGGCATTTACGTCCGTACAATGCCTCAAATGGAGCGGCTTGAATGCTGGTGTGGTAACTGTTATTGTATGAAAACTCCACTAAAGGGAGGTGCTTTTCCCAGCCGTTGCCGAAATCAATGACACACGCTCGAAGCATGTCTTCTAGAGTTTGGATAGTTCGCTCAGACTGCCCATCCGTCTGAGGATGATATGCTGTGCTCATGTCTAATCGTGAGCCGAAAGATTTATGCATTGCTTGCCATAGCTCTGACGTGAATCGTGCATCGCGATCCGAAATAATAGAGGTGGGCACTCCGTGCCTCGAAACAACTTCTTTAAGATAGACGTCTGCGAGAGTGGAGAACTTGTCCGTTTCCTTGATTGGCAGGAAGTGTGCAGACTTGGTGAGTCGATCAACTATGACCCATATTGTATCGTTCCCACGCTGAGATCTAGGTAGGCCTGTAACAAAATCCATGGAAATTTCTTCCCATTTCCATTGCGGTATCTTAGGCTGCTGAAGTAGACCAGATGGTTTCTGATATTCAACCTTGACTCTCGCACAGGTTAAGCATTTTCCAACGTACGTAGCGATGTGAGCCTTCATACTAGGCCACCAGTAAGTAGTGCTGATGTCGTGGTACATTTTATCCGACCCTGGATGTACCGAATAGCGAGACTTGTGAGCTTCGTCCATTACAAGTTCGCGTAAACCGCCATATAGTGGGACCCAAATACGCCCCGTTACATAGTAGGCGCCGTCTTCCTTTTGTTCCATGCGTTGCCTTGAGCCGCGTAAGGCTTCAGCTTTGACGTTTTCGGGTTTCAGTGCTTCTAACTGAGCAGCTCGTATCTGTGCAGGAAGACTGGACTGAATAGTAAGCTGTAGCGCTCGCACGCGCTTAGGTAGAGTTTCTTTCCGACTGAGGGCATCAGCCACAACATTGGCCTTGCCTGGATGATACTTGATGGCGCATTCATAGTCGTTTAGAAGTTCAACCCATCTCCGTTGACGCATATTCAAATCCTTTTGCTTAAGAATATGCTCGAGACTCCTGTGATCGGTGTAAATCGTGCACCTGGTACCGTACAGGTAGTGTCGCCATATCTTAAGCGCGAAAACAACAGCTCCCAGCTCTAGATCGTGCGTCGTGTAGTTCCGTTCATGAACCTTGAGTTGCCGCGAAGCGTAGGCAATAACTTTATCCCACTGCATCAATACACAACCAAGCCCCTGTATCGATGCGTCACAATAAACTGTAACACCCCAAAAATATAAAACTTTATGTTAAAGCTATAAATTATTAATAAACGGGAATTTACTAACTAGGAACCTTTAACCTAGTTAGTTGATAGACTAGAAATAACTCATAAAGGTTAAAACCCATCAAATAAAGGGTGGAACAAAGTTGAGGGGCTGAAATTGTCAAAAACTAAAATCTAATTACCATTAGTAACCAAACACTCCAAATTTTGGAGTGTTGGTCGATCAGAGCAGAAGAAGGGGGCGACACCCCATTCCAAAACCCTAAACTCTCATAAACCTCAAATTGAAAGCCCAAATCTGCTCTAAAACGAAATCTAAACATAGATTAGTGATCCTCATCACGAAAGGATTCTAAGGTATGTAAAAACTTGTGTTAATTTCTTGTTTGAATTTCTCATGATGTTATGAAACCTGGAAAATTGTTGATGCATGAATGTTATTTGGTTAATTTAGAATCAACTTGGTGTTTAGAAGTTAAATTCAACCAATTACGTGTGAAATCATGACTAAATTCAGAAAACTCCATGAACACCTTGAAGGTGGGTTGTGGGTTTTACAAGGTGATGATGATTTCTAGGGTTCTTAGAGGTTAATCTAGTAAAAATTGACCTTAGAAGATAGTTTCAGGAAAGAGGTGATGTTTACATGATATGTGATAGCTTAATTGAAGTTAAGTTGGCTAATTAGCAACTTATAAACATGAAAACAAATGAAATAGAAATTCTGCCTCCATAATGTTCGATGAAATGCCTCAAAGAAGGTTTTAAAAAAAAAAACTGAATTGTAAAGTTTAAACGCATAAATACGAAGTATCACGAATGTGCGTTATGTGAGTAAGACATGGAGTTCTAAACATAAAGTGCTTGAACTCTTTAGGAAAAGAAGCCGGGGCATCTAGTGGACAAACCGGTGTGGACGCTCGTTTGAAGGGCTCGCTTTGAAAGGTATGTAACATGCCTCGTTACATTATGTAAATTTAGATCGTTGTAGTTGTTTATCAAGTTTCTAGTTAAATTGAATATTAGCATGAATGACGAATTTTAGCTCGTTGGTAGTTGCCATGAAGGAAGGAAATTCCGTAGGCAAGCCAAACGGGTCAAACAATCAAGTAAACAAGATCTATATTCCGAACATGATAATTGATGTATGTAGTGGCTATTGTATGGTGTACTAGAAACATTAGACCTTTACTACATTGATAATGCAGGATGTTGAAATCCGAAAGTTGAAATTTTGGTTGAAATGCTCAAACCAAACAAAACCATGAATTCCCAGGTGCTACCGTAAATTACGGTGTCACCGTAATTTACGGTAGAGGGTTTTGATTTACGGAGGTTCTCTCCTGTGTTACGGTGCAACCAGAAATTTCCAGCACTCACCGTAATTTACGGTGGTACCGTAAATTACGGTGGAGCCTGGAACACTTTTATTTTTCCTATTCTTTTAATGGGGAGTTTAGTCTTTAAACCTTATCATGCTTAAATATCATGAGCTAACGATCTAATTGTTGATTCTTAGGTGATTAGAAGTCAAGGATGCGATCAAGCGACAAGATGAATGAACCGAACACTCCATTTCGAAGCTTCCGCTATGTTAAACTTGTTAAACAGTGTTTCTTTTGTTGTAATCAAGGTCTTAAACAACAATATTATGTTCTACTTTTGTTCTTAGTAGGCTAACTAGTAAAGTTTTGAAACTTATGTAAAATTTAATGGCTTTTGGTATAAAATAGATATTAAATCCTAGTATAAAAATAAGGGTGTAACAAGTTGGTAATCAGAGCCTCGGTTGTCAATAAGTGTTCGGTTCAAGCTTGATCGACCATCCGGTAAGAACTAATTTCAGTTAATAAACTTTATGTTATGTAAAGAATGAGAAATGAACTCACATGCATGAAATGAGCAAGTAAGCTCAATTAACAGCAAGAACAATCAAGTCAAGTCGTGAACTTGATTGAATTAACAGCAAGAACAATCAAGTCAAGTTGTGAACTTGATTGAATCAACAGCAAGAACGATCAAATCAAGTTGTGAACTTGATTGAATCAACAGCAAGAATGACTAAATCAAGTTATGAACTTGATAGAATCAAACAAGAACAGCATGTGTTATAAATGGAATGTTTTGACAACTTGTGTAAACATTTCAGAAACGAAGATGGCTGATAAAGGTAACGATGATGCGGTGCCAAGAGTCACCGAACAAGTCAGGGAGGCGATTGCCGAAGAGGTTGGAAAGGCAATCGAAAACAGTCTGGCAGGCTTCATTGATAGAATTCAAAACACAGTTCTATCAATGGTAGAAGATAGAATCAAGAAATTAGAAGACAACTCAAAACTTGAAAAGGAAAAACATGGAGGGAGAAAACCTTGCTCATACAAGGAATTCATGGCTTGCAAACCACCGGTATACAATGGGGAGGTTGACCCAATAGTGTGCCAAAGATGGCTAAGTGATATCGAAGGGGTATTCGAGAGAACCCATTGTGATGTAAATGACTATGTGGCCTATGGTACGGGTCAACTAAGAAATCAAGCAAAAGATTGGTGGGATAACAAGAAGAGAGAGATCGGTGCTGAGGCTGTTAAGATCATGACTTGGGATGAATTCAAGACGCCATTTCTGAAGCATCATAGCCCCAAAGCGGTTATGAATAAAATCAAGCAAGAATTCATGCAGCTCAGGCACAAAAACGAGACCATAGACAAGATCACGGCAACGTTTATGGATAAAATGAAGTTTTGTGATGATCTTGTAACAAACGAAGAACAAAGGATATATTATTATCATAACATGTTGAGTGCCGAGTATAGAGAGTTTATCACCCCTTCCAAATACGAGACCCTTACCGAGGTTATAAATGCTGCTCGGGAAAGGGAAATAGAGCTGAAAAAGAGTATCGAAAGGGGTGAACGGAGGGCACCTGATGTAAATCCCAGCCCTACCAAAAAGGCACGAACAAGTGAGAGCTCAAAGAAGTCTGATACGAAAGGCGGGTCACCGGGTTGCAAAATTTGCGGGAAGGGCCATAAAGGCGAATGTCATTACAAGGATAAGCCTTGTCCTATATGCAAGAAAACGGGACATATAGCCTTATCATGCCCGGAGAAGGTAACGGTTTGTTACAATTGTTACCGAACGGGTCATAAGAAAGCAGAGTGCCCGGAGTTGGTTGAAAATAAGGGTGGGCAGGAACAGAAAGGTGAAGCCCCCAAAGCAAAGGCGAGGTCTTTTCAACTAACAGCCGCTGAAGCAAAGATTGAACCTGACGTGGTCTCAGGTATATTTACTGTAAACTCGATTCCTGCACGTGTGTTATTTGATACGGGTGCGAATAAATCCTTTGTTTCATATGGATTTATTCGACATCCTTCATTTATTCTAACTAAATTACCTGTGCCCTTAGAAGTAGAGATAGGTAATAATAAAAGTTTTATTGTTTGCGATGTATGTGAAAATTGCAAACTGAGCATTGACGATGAAGAATATTTGATAAATCTAATCCCGATGTCAATGGGAGAATTTCAAGTCGTCGTTGGGATGGATTGGCTATCTCGACACCACGCAAAAGTCGTGTGTTTCCGTAAAGAGATAAAACTGACATCTCCGAGCGGGAAACACGTCACCATCTATGGTGAAAAAGGAGGCAATCCCATTGTATGCTCAATGTTGAAAGCTCACAAGCTAATGAAGCAAGGATGCAAAGCATTTATGATATACGCAAATGAACCCGAAAAAGAATCACGAAAGATTGGAGATGTACCGGTAGTACGAGATTATGAAGATGTTTTTCCGGAAGATTTGCCGGGAATACCGCCCGAACGGGAAGTAGAGTTCGGGATCGAATTGATTCCGGGCGCGAAACCCGTAGCAAAAGCCCCGTATCGACTTGCGCCGTCAGAATTGCAAGAATTGATGTCCCAAATCCAAGACCTGCTTGACAAGGGATTCATAAGGCCGAGTGTGTCTCCCTGGGGCGCACCGGTATTGTTCGTGAGAAAGAAAGACGGGAGTATGCGCATGTGTATCGATTACCGGGAGTTAAACAAACTCACGGTAAAGAATCGATACCCGCTCCCGAGAATAGACGATTTATTCGACCAACTACAAGGTGCGAATTGGTTTTCCAAAATTGACCTTAGATCGGGGTATCACCAATTAAGGGTCAAAGAAGAAGATGTGCCGAAGACGGCTTTCCGCACGAGATACGGACATTACGAATTCCTTGTGATGTCATTCGGACTAACAAACGCGCCCGCGGCTTTCATGGACCTCATGAACCGGGTTTGCAAACCGATGCTGGATAAGTCGGTCATCGTGTTTATCGATGACATATTGGTATATTCGAAAAGTGAAGCTGAACACGCACATCACCTACAAGAAGTGTTAGAGGCCCTTAGACGAGAGAAGCTATACGCAAAATTCTCTAAATGTGCCTTTTGGTTACGAGAGGTACAATTTCTTGGCCACATTATAAGTGCTGACGGAGTACTGGTGGATCCGTCAAAGATTGAGGCGGTGTCAAAATGGAATTCCCCAAAGAACCCTTCTGAAATTAGAAGCTTTTTGGGACTTGCGGGATACTATAGGAGATTTATTCAAGACTTTTCCAAGATCGCGTCGCCACTAACCAAGCTGACCCGAAAGACAGAAAGATTCATCTGGGGTGTTGAACAAGAGAAAGCGTTTCAAACGTTAAAAGAAAAGTTAACTCAAGCTCCGGTACTAACACTACCGGACGGGGTTGAAGACATGGAGGTTTATTCGGATGCTTCACTATCGGGACTCGGATGTGTATTGATGCAACGGGGCAAGGTTATAGCCTATGCCTCGAGGCAATTAAAGGTACACGAACAGAAATATCCTACGCACGACCTCGAGTTGGCGGCGGTAGTGTTTGCATTAAAAATATGGAGGCACTACTTGTACGGAGTAAAGTGCACCATATTCACAGACCACAAGAGTTTGAAATACTTCTTCGATCAGAAGGAGTTGAATATGCGACAAAGGAGGTGGCTAGAAACGGTGAAGGATTACGACTGTGAAATACGATATCACCCGGGAAAGGCTAATGTAGTGGCCGATGCGCTGAGCCGTAAATCGGATTATACCCCAATACGGGTACGATCAATGCAACTGGTTGTGACTTCGAGCTTGCTTGAACAAATTCGAGAAGCACAAGATGAAGCTGTAAAGACAGAAAACTGGAAAAAGGAAAGAATTATCGGCCAAGTTAAGGACCTAGAGGTGGGCAGTCACGGCCTGAAGGCTCGCTTTAATAGAATCTGGGTCCCTAACACATGTGGGGTTAAAAAGCTTCTACTCGATGAAGCTCATAAATCCCGTTATTCCATTCACCCGGGAGCGACCAAGATGTATCACGACTTGAGGCAAAACTATTGGTGGCCCGGAATGAAGCGGGATACGGTGAAGTACGTGGAGAAGTGTTTGACGTGCCTACAAGTCAAGGCTGAACACCAAAAACCATATGGTAAACTTCAACCGTTAGAAATTCCGGTTTGGAAATGGGAGCAAATTACGATGGACCTATTGACCAAATTGCCTAAAACAAGTCGTGGTTTTGATGCTATTTGGGTAGTAGTGGATAGGTTAACCAAAAGCGCTCACTTTATTCCCATTCGTGAGACTTATACTTCGGAGAAAATGTCGGAGGTTTACACCAACGAGATCATAGCAAGACATGGAGTACCGATATCCATTGTGTCAGACAGAGATACTCGGTTTACTTCAAAATTCTGGCGTGAATTCCAAGAACAGATGGGAACTAAATTGTTCCTTAGCACTGCTTACCATCCACAAACGGATGGGCAGAGCGAAAGAACGATACAGACATTGGGTGATATGCTACGGGCTTGCATTATCGACTTTGGGGGTAGTTGGGATGTTCATTTACCTTTGGTCGAATTCGCATATAACAATAGCTATCACGCGAGCATTAAAATGGCCCCGTATGAGCTATTATATGGCAGAAAGTGTCGGACCCCGGTTTGTTGGGGAGAAGTGGGTCCGCGGGGGCTAGCGCCAACCGATATAATCCGAGCTACAAACGCTAAAATTGATATAGTTCGGGCACACTTGAAAGCGGCTCAAGACCGGCAAAAAGCATATGCAGATAAAAGAAAAAGGCCAATTGAGTTTCAGGTTGGCGATATGGTCATGCTAAAGGTTTCCCCATGGAAGGGTATCATCAGATTCAGAAAAAGGGGGAAGTTAAGCCCGAGATTTATTGGGCCATTTAGAATCACTGAACGGGTCGGTAAAGTGGCTTATCGACTTGAATTGCCTGAAGAGTTGAGTGGGATTCATAGCACATTCCACGTATCACATCTTCGAAAATGTTTGGCCGACGAAACTTCTCGTGTCCACTACGATGACATCGAGGTGGATAACAGCCTCAACTATGCGGTAAAACCAATTGCGATTTTAGATCGTAAGGAGAAAAGTTTGAGGAACAAGATAATAAGTCAAGTCAAAGTCAAATGGGAGCACAGAAAAGGGTCAGACACTACATGGGAGTCCGAGGAAGAAATGCGACGACTCCACCCTACATTATTTGGTATGTAATTCGGTTTCGGGGACGAAACCCTTTTTAAGGGGGGTGGACTTGTAACACCCCAAAAATATAAAACTTTATGTTAAAGCTATAAATTATTAATAAACGGGAATTTACTAACTAGGAACCTTTAACCTAGTTAGTTGATAGACTAGAAATAACTCATAAAGGTTAAAACCCATCAAATAAAGGGTGGAACAAAGTTGAGGGGCTGAAATTGTCAAAAACTAAAATCTAATTACCATTAGTAACCAAACACTCCAAATTTTGGAGTGTTGGTCGATCAGAGCAGAAGAAGGGGGCGACACCCCATTCCAAAACCCTAAACTCTCATAAACCTCAAATTGAAAGCCCAAATCTGCTCTAAAACGAAATCTAAACATAGATTAGTGATCCTCATCACGAAAGGATTCTAAGGTATGTAAAAACTTGTGTTAATTTCTTGTTTGAATTTCTCATGATGTTATGAAACCTGGAAAATTGTTGATGCATGAATGTTATTTGGTTAATTTAGAATCAACTTGGTGTTTAGAAGTTAAATTCAACCAATTACGTGTGAAATCATGACTAAATTCAGAAAACTCCATGAACACCTTGAAGGTGGGTTGTGGGTTTTACAAGGTGATGATGATTTCTAGGGTTCTTAGAGGTTAATCTAGTAAAAATTGACCTTAGAAGATAGTTTCAGGAAAGAGGTGATGTTTACATGATATGTGATAGCTTAATTGAAGTTAAGTTGGCTAATTAGCAACTTATAAACATGAAAACAAATGAAATAGAAATTCTGCCTCCATAATGTTCGATGAAATGCCTCAAAGAAGGTTTAAAAAAAAAAAACTGAATTGTAAAGTTTAAACGCATAAATACGAAGTATCACGAATGTGCGTTATGTGAGTAAGACATGGAGTTCTAAACATAAAGTGCTTGAACTCTTTAGGAAAAGAAGCCGGGGCATCTAGTGGACAAACCGGTGTGGACGCTCGTTTGAAGGGCTCGCTTTGAAAGGTATGTAACATGCCTCGTTACATTATGTAAATTTAGATCGTTGTAGTTGTTTATCAAGTTTCTAGTTAAATTGAATATTAGCATGAATGACGAATTTTAGCTCGTTGGTAGTTGCCATGAAGGAAGGAAATTCCGTAGGCAAGCCAAACGGGTCAAACAATCAAGTAAACAAGATCTATATTCCGAACATGATAATTGATGTATGTAGTGGCTATTGTATGGTGTACTAGAAACATTAGACCTTTACTACATTGATAATGCAGGATGTTGAAATCCGAAAGTTGAAATTTTGGTTGAAATGCTCAAACCAAACAAAACCATGAATTCCCAGGTGCTACCGTAAATTACGGTGTCACCGTAATTTACGGTAGAGGGTTTTGATTTACGGAGGTTCTCTCCTGTGTTACGGTGCAACCAGAAATTTCCAGCACTCACCGTAATTTACGGTGGTACCGTAAATTACGGTGGAGCCTGGAACACTTTTATTTTTCCTATTCTTTTAATGGGGAGTTTAGTCTTTAAACCTTATCATGCTTAAATATCATGAGCTAACGATCTAATTGTTGATTCTTAGGTGATTAGAAGTCAAGGATGCGATCAAGCGACAAGATGAATGAACCGAACACTCCATTTCGAAGCTTCCGCTATGTTAAACTTGTTAAACAGTGTTTCTTTTGTTGTAATCAAGGTCTTAAACAACAATATTATGTTCTACTTTTGTTCTTAGTAGGCTAACTAGTAAAGTTTTGAAACTTATGTAAAATTTAATGGCTTTTGGTATAAAATAGATATTAAATCCTAGTATAAAAATAAGGGTGTAACAAGTTGGTAATCAGAGCCTCGGTTGTCAATAAGTGTTCGGTTCAAGCTTGATCGACCATCCGGTAAGAACTAATTTCAGTTAATAAACTTTATGTTATGTAAAGAATGAGAAATGAACTCACATGCATGAAATGAGCAAGTAAGCTCAATTAACAGCAAGAACAATCAAGTCAAGTCGTGAACTTGATTGAATTAACAGCAAGAACAATCAAGTCAAGTTGTGAACTTGATTGAATCAACAGCAAGAACGATCAAATCAAGTTGTGAACTTGATTGAATCAACAGCAAGAATGACTAAATCAAGTTATGAACTTGATAGAATCAAACAAGAACAGCATGTGTTATAAATGGAATGTTTTGACAACTTGTGTAAACATTTCAGAAACGAAGATGGCTGATAAAGGTAACGATGATGCGGTGCCAAGAGTCACCGAACAAGTCAGGGAGGCGATTGCCGAAGAGGTTGGAAAGGCAATCGAAAACAGTCTGGCAGGCTTCATTGATAGAATTCAAAACACAGTTCTATCAATGGTAGAAGATAGAATCAAGAAATTAGAAGACAACTCAAAACTTGAAAAGGAAAAACATGGAGGGAGAAAACCTTGCTCATACAAGGAATTCATGGCTTGCAAACCACCGGTATACAATGGGGAGGTTGACCCAATAGTGTGCCAAAGATGGCTAAGTGATATCGAAGGGGTATTCGAGAGAACCCATTGTGATGTAAATGACTATGTGGCCTATGGTACGGGTCAACTAAGAAATCAAGCAAAAGATTGGTGGGATAACACTTGAGGAAAATCACGCACAACTGGTATATCCTCCAGCTTCTTTTCCTTTGCTGATGCATCAGTGACAAGTGCCAGAATGGCAGTATGTCCCTTTCGTAAACATTTCTGCGCCTTTAAGAAAGAGATGATTGATGCGTGTTAGTGTATATATGTTTTTAATTATATATTTAAGCCCTTTTTACACTTTTAGCCAAGTTTTAAATTTATAAAACACGATATTTACTAACACTAAGCACACATATGGGCAAGTGCACCCATCGTGGACGTAGTATAGTGTTGGTAAGATACCGAGGTCGTCCAAGGACACAAGAGCTTTTAATACCGGTTTATCCTCAACGTCTAATCAAATCAAAAAGTTAGAAAAATGTTTTAAACTAAGAAAAATAAAAACTAACTAAATGCTGAAAAATAAAAATAAAATAAAAACAGATAGACAAGATGAATCACTTGGATCCGACACGTGTATTAGTATAACCTTTGATTATTTTCGCACTTTTGCACTTGTTTAAGAGATTATCTTAGTTATTGTAGTAGGCCCCTCTTTTGAAGGTGACGTTACCCTCAACCCAGTAGTTTGAGTCAGCAAGGATACAATCCTAAAGGGTCGGATTATTGAAAGATAATGAATTAAGTTATTAATGCAAATTATGGTAGGCCCCGCTTTTGGCGGTGACGTTACCCTCGGCTAAGTAGTCTGAGTCAGCAGGGATACAGTCCTAAATAGCCGGGTTATAGTATTAATAGTAGTTAGCTTATGAGGGGGTCAAAGAGTTTGGATCCCCGCCATCCAATACCTATGGGCATTGAAGGAGATCCTACTAAATTTGACCCAGGTCCCAAGCAGGACCTCTAAACGCTGAACAAGGGCAAGACCCTTACCAAACCGTTCCCTTAACCCCCGACCAGGTAGCCAACATACCTCCATATAGACCGTGGAGATATGAATGGTGAAAATCTTTTATTTTATATAGACAGTAAAATAATGCCAAGACACCACGGACAAACGATAAGGAAAGATCACCTTCAACATAAGTAACTAGTTATTAAAGTCATTAATACAAAACCAAATAAAAAGTGCAAAAGATTAAAAATAAAAAGTATTATACTAAACACTTGTCTTCACCAAGTGATGTAAGAGACTTAGGCAAACATGGCCTTGATTGTCAAGAACTCTTACGATCAATCTTGGATCCCGAGACGACTCACACACTCTACGATGGACAATGGATGATGGTGGTGGATGATGGTGTTATGGTGGTGATGGGTGGTGGATGAAGTGTGAGAGAGGTGGTGTGCCAAGGGATGAGAGAGAATGAAACCAAGCTCCTCTATTTATAGGCTGAACAGAACGCTGGACACGGCCCCGTGTTCGCTGAACACGGCCCCGTGCCCGTCTGACATTCTCTCTCTTCATTAATTGTAATTGCGAATTACAATTAATGCGCCTGCTGTACTTTCAACACGCCCCCGTGCCCGCTGGGCACGGCCCCGTGGTGAGCAATGGAAGCTTCTACTGGTTTGTCTTTTCTGCTGCTTCCTGGGCACGCCCCCGTGTTCGCTGGACACGGGGCGTGTTCAGACTTCTGTTCTCTTCTCTTTGTCTTGGGAGGTGCCGTTGAGGGTCCGGGCAGTTTACTTTTGTTCCTTTTCTTGTATTTGTGGTAGAATTAGTGGTCTTTTTGCTTCTTTTGTGATTTTGAGCTCATTTCATCCTGAAAATACAAAAGGAAGACAAAAACACTCTTTTTCCAACATTAGTACTTAAAAAGGGTTAGTTTTATGCCTTAATTGATGTGTTTTATATGTTGCATTTTACACACATCAAATACCCCCACACTTGAACTTTTGCTTGTCCTCAAGCAAAACTCTTTTAATGTGGCTTACACTCCCAAATGGTATAGGTAGAAGAGAAGTTTTTAACTTGTCCTAGAGTGTCGGGAATCCAAGGTTTGTATAGGTTCTATTTTTATTTTATTTACAATCTTATTCGTCGTGGCTTATTTTGAACTTTTCATAAGATAAACTACTTATTTGGGCATAGCATGCCTTATTAAAATTCCATTTATATACAAGTTCACATGCCTCACGGGAGATCACTCAATCACTCGGCCGAAGGTGTATATTTAAGTGAATCGCTCGAGAGCGGCACAGATTTACATTCTCCATATGCTTGCCAAGCGATCAATCCTCCTCCTTTTTAACTTTTTACCTTTGTAAATATCAAGAGGTCTTTTGGGGTGAAGGCTTGGGTTTAAAGGTGGGTGGTTGGTTAGTGGTTAGTAAAAAGGGCGAAAATCGTAACAAGTGTCG
Organism: Helianthus annuus; assembly: GCF_002127325.2. Lineage (NCBI taxonomy): Eukaryota > Viridiplantae > Streptophyta > Magnoliopsida > Asterales > Asteraceae > Helianthus > Helianthus annuus. Next base: position 7,471,330 of record NC_035442.2, on the reverse strand, counting down.
GTTTTCGTGAAATACCTTATTTTTGGTGACATTTATTTTTGAAGTATTTCTCCAAACAAGCTTTTTGTAGCTTAAGTTTGTTTTTGACTTCATTCATTTTTTTTTTTTTTCGTCACTTAAAGGGTATGTTTATGAAAAACCGAGTTTGTTACTAAAATAAAGGTGAAAAAAAATGAAAAAGGTTTTTGGTGGGTAAAAAAAAAAATTGTTTTGGGTGTAATGAAATGAAAGGTTTAGGCTCAAAGGGGTTTTCTAGGGGGGTTTTGGGTAGGTAAAAAAAATAGAAAAATAATGGTTTTGAAAGAAAATAGTTAGTCCTAATGCCTCCATCATTTACTTACTTGGGTTTAAGTTGGTAAGGACCGGGAATGTATCGTCGTGGCAAGTTCTAGATTTGTAAAGACCGAGCGGCTATTCACACAAGAAACGAAAAAAAGAGCATTTAATCTAAATATGTGTATTTTTATGCTCAATAAAGGCTCAAAACTCACTTTTTGTGGGAATGGGTTTTTAATGTAACCAAGCATATATAATCGAATTTTAGCTAGACTTGTTATACCGGTTCATAATTTTCTTATGTTAGTTCTTTTTATCACGACGCTATCGGTTGTAAGTTTGTAAAAATATAACCCTTTTATAACTTGTTATTCCCAACTTAAACTAAGACAAGTAAATAATAAAAAAAATGAAAAAGTTTTTGAAAAAAAATTTGGGGTGTTTAGCGGTTCCAATAGAGTTTTGTGTAAGGCTTGTTTTAGGATTTTGCAAAATTCCAAGGTTTTAGCATCCCCCCCACACTTAATTTACACATTGTCCTCAATGTGTCCAAAAATAAAGTTTTTGGTTGATTAGAATATGTAAAAGTGTGTTTAAAAACAAAGATTTGTGTTACTGGCGCTCTGGACACGGCCCCGTGTTGACCGGGCACGGCCCCGTGGTCAAGTGCCAGTAACAAAAATTATAAAAGTGAAACAGAAGCCTGGACACGGGGGCGTGTTCGCTGAACACGGCCCGTGTCCAGTTACCTGAACTGGGTGATTTCCTGCAGGGGGCTCAGCACGGGGCCGTGTTGGTTGGGCACGGCCCGTGTGGAGCCTTCTGTTATGGAGATTTTTGTCGGTTTATTCTGTTCTTCTGCATGGTTCCATTTTTTCTCGTTCCCTTTTTCATCCATTACCACCATGAGTGTGATTTATTCTGCAAAAAAAACTAAAAGATTAAACTAAACTAAGGATAGGTCCGCGGAATGCCTCCGTGGTGCGCCACGTTTATAAGGGTCCTTGGCTAGACCCAATTCCCGGTCACACGTCTTTTGATTGGGGTGCCTTGCCTCCCAAGTTACACCGTCGGAGAGCGGCATCCAAGCTTGAATCGATAACCTTCATGTAGTGGATCGGGTCGTCATCCTCTATTCTTTTCCCAACTCCGAACTTTACCTCATCGTCCCCATATCTCAAAGTTAACGTCCCGTCATTCATGTCCACTACCGCTTGTGCGGTGGCAAGGAAAGGCCTTCCTAGAATAAGAGGGACCTCGGTGTCTTCCTCCATGTCGAGTATGACAAAGTCAACAGGATAAACAAACCTGCTTACCCTTACTAAGACATTCTCGATGACACCTTGCGGGAACTTGACAGATCGATCCGCGAGTTGTATGCTTATTTTTGTGGGGCTTGTGGTTCCCAAGCCAAGCCTTTTAAACATTGAAGAGGGCATGAGGTTAATGCTAGCCCCTAAGTCGGCCAAGGCATTGCGAACGGGAGATTCCCCTATTGAGCACGGAATCGTGAAACTTCCGGGATCTATCTTCTTTTGGGGTAGTTTATTGAGTACGAGGGCAGAGCATTCTTCGCCTAAATTAACTAATTGCAAATTTTCAATTTTCTTTTTATGTGTAAGGAAGTCCCTCATAAATTTAGAGTATTTGGGCATTTGAGTTAGGACCTCTATAAAAGGAATATTGACATGCAATTGTTTTAGTAAACTTTCGAATTTTGCGAATTGCTCGTTGGTTTTTTGACGAATTAACCTACCGGGGTACGGAACTCGAGGAGCCTTGGTAGGCTCTGTTGATGGGGGAGGGTCCTTCTCCTGCAGATGTGTTGGCGTTGATTCTTCCGTGGCTGGAGGTACTTCTGCAGGCCCTACGGTCCGGTTTCGCAGCGTGATGAGGTGAACTTGTGCCTTCGGGTTGGTTTCGGTATTGCTGGGTAATGCGCCTTGTGGTCTTTCGGAAAAATTTTGAGCTAGTTGACTTACTTGTTTTTCTATGTTTTGAATGCTAGCTTGTTGATTCCTAAAGTTTGATTCTAATTGTAGGAATCTTTCCGAATTTTTCTTGTCAGTGTCAGAGACGAGGCGAGATATAGTATCTTCGAGCCTTTCTCTTCCACTTTGTTGTTGAGTGAAATTTTGTGACTCATTTCTTGATTGCTGAAAGTTTGTTCGTTGTGGTTGTTGGTTACTACTATTGCCGGGCTCCCTCCAACCAAGGTTTGGGTGGTTTCGCCATCCTTGGTTGTAGGTCCCCGTTGGAGGACCCGACGGCCTAGGTCTATTATCAATGTAGTTTACCATTTCTTGTTGATCGTCCGTTTCTTTCATGCAACTCCAATTTTCATGTGACCCACCACACCCCTCACAAGCCATAACCGAGACTGTTTTTGTCATTTCTAATTTTTTTATTTTTGAAGAAAGGGCCTCGATTTGGGCTTGTAAGGAGGTGCTTTCGTCTACCTTATGGGCGCCCGGGGCGATAGTTTTATTTCCCCGGGGGGTGTGCCATTGAAAATTGGTTTGAGCAATTTCCTCAATCTGATTATATATTTCGTGTGGGCGTCGATTACCTAAAAGTCCCCCGGAGCTAGAATCAAGTGTCTGCCTAGTATGTGGCAACAATCCATTGTAGAAAGTGGATACTTGTTGCCATATCGCGAGGCCGTGATGGGGACACTTGCGTAATAGCTCCTTGAATCTTTCCCAAGTTTCATATAAGGATTCCCCGTCCTCTTGTGAGTATGTGTTAATTTCAGCCATTAATTTAGCAGTTTTAGAAGGAGGGAAATACTTATATAGAAATTTTTGGGCTAGTTCATCCCAGGTGTTTACCGATCCAGCTGGGAGGGTGTTGAGCCAAGCTTTCGCTCGGTCTTTTAGTGAGAATGGAAACATACGAAGGCGGATGGCGTCATTTGATGCTCCATTGATCCGAAATGTATCACATATTTCTAAGAAATTAGTTATATGTAGATGGGGATCCTCGTCCGCGAGCCCGTGAAAGGTTGCGGAGTTTTGGAGCATTTGTATCAAGTGCGGTCGAAGTTCAAAGTTATTGGCTTCGACATTCGGGGCATTGATAGCGGCGCCGAGATTACCTACGGTGGGCCGTAAGTAATCCATGAGGGTACGTTGGTCCGCCATTGGGGGTGGGTCACCCGAAACCTTCTCTTGGTTTTTGGCTTTTAACCTTTTTCTGAGAAAGCGTTCGGGTTCTTCTAATGGTTCCTTTATGTCTTTATTGGAACTGGAGCTCATACACTACGCGAGGTTGGCGTCGGGTTCCAAGTCCTGCAATAAAAACAGAAAAGAATATTGGTCAGAAGGTTCACCACGGCCCCGTGTCGAGCGAACACGGCCCCGTGGTCGGAGTTACAGTGGTTGTTTTTCAGATCCCAGTTACTGGAAGTTGGACACGGCCCCGTGTTGCACCGACACGGCCCCGTGGTCAGCCTTCTGTTAACTTGAAAAACAAAAACTGCCAGTAATGTTGCTGAGCACGGCCCGTGTCCGACCAGGCACGGCCCCGTGCTGAGTTCTGCAGAAGCTGAAAAATCTAAAAAAAAAAAAAAAATCTAAAAATTTAAGAAAAATAAAAAGATGATTAGGCCGTTGATTCCTAACTTTCTTAAAATCCTTATGTCCCCGGCAACGGCGCCAAAAACTTGATGCGTGTTAGTGTATATATGTTTTTAGATATATATTTAAGCTCTTTTTACACTTTTAGCCAAGTTTTAAATTTATAAAACACGATATTTACTAACACTAAGCACACATATGGGCAAGTGCACCCATCGTGGACGTAGTATAGTGTTGGTAAGATACCGAGGTCGTCCAAGGACACAAGAGCTTTTAATACCGGTTTATCCTCAACGTCTAATCAAATCAAAAAGTTAGAAAAATGTTTTAAACTAAGAAAAATAAAAACTAACTAAATGCTGAAAAATAAAAATAAAATAAAAACAGATAGACAAGATGAATCACTTGGATCCGACACGTGTATTAGTATAACCTTTGATTATTTTCGCACTTTTGCACTTGTTTAAGAGATTATCTTAGTTATTGTAGTAGGCCCCTCTTTTGAAGGTGACGTTACCCTCAACCCAGTAGTTTGAGTCAGCAAGGATACAATCCTAAAGGGTCGGATTATTGAAAGATAATGAATTAAGTTATTAATGCAAATTATGGTAGGCCCCGCTTTTGGCGGTGACGTTACCCTCGGCTAAGTAGTCTGAGTCAGCAGGGATACAGTCCTAAATAGCCGGGTTATAGTATTAATAGTAGTTAGCTTATGAGGGGGTCAAAGAGTTTGGATCCCCGCCATCCAATACCTATGGGCATTGAAGGAGATCCTACTAAATTTGACCCAGGTCCCAAGCAGGACCTCTAAACGCTGAACAAGGGCAAGACCCTTACCAAACCGTTCCCTTAACCCCCGACCAGGTAGCCAACATACCTCCATATAGACCGTGGAGATATGAATGGTGAAAATCTTTTATTTTATATAGACAGTAAAATAATGCCAAGACACCACGGACAAACGATAAGGAAAGATCACCTTCAACATAAGTAACTAGTTATTAAAGTCATTAATACAAAACCAAATAAAAAGTGCAAAAGATTAAAAATAAAAAGTATTATACTAAACACTTGTCTTCACCAAGTGATGTAAGAGACTTAGGCAAACATGACCTTGATTGTCAAGAACTCTTACGATCAATCTTGGATCCCGAGACGACTCACACACTCTACGATGGACAATGGATGATGGTGGTGGATGATGGTGTTATGGTGGTGATGGGTGGTGGATGAAGTGTGAGAGAGGTGGTGTGCCAAGGGATGAGAGAGAATGAAACCAAGCTCCTCTATTTATAGGCTGAACAGAACGCTGGACACGGCCCCGTGTTCGCTGAACACGGCCCCGTGCCCGTCTGACATTCTCTCTCTTCATTAATTGTAATTGCGAATTACAATTAATGCGCCTGCTGTACTTTCAACACGCCCCCGTGCCCGCTGGGCACGGCCCCGTGGTGAGCAATGGAAGCTTCTACTGGTTTGTCTTTTCTGCTGCTTCCTGGGCACGCCCCCGTGTTCGCTGGACACGGGGCGTGTTCAGACTTCTGTTCTCTTCTCTTTGTCTTGGGAGGTGCCGTTGAGGGTCCGGGCAGTTTACTTTTGTTCCTTTTCTTGTATTTGTGGTAGAATTAGTGGTCTTTTTGCTTCTTTTGTGATTTTGAGCTCATTTCATCCTGAAAATACAAAAGGAAGACAAAAACACTCTTTTTCCAACATTAGTACTTAAAAAGGGTTAGTTTTATGCCTTAATTGATGTGTTTTATATGTTGCATTTTACACACATCAATGATGCCAACCACAGCACCACTCTTGTCACCATGTACTTCGAGAGGTTCCTGACTGGAGCGAGGAATACGAATAACTTTTTCTTTGCATAAGATCTCCGCATGATGTTGGGATAACCAATCCATACCGATGACGACGTCGAAACTACCCAAAACTATGGGTATGAGATCAATCGAGAAAGTCTGACCCGCTAAAACAATACTACAACCCTTGACTACCTGTGCGGCTTCTACACTTTTACCATTGGCTAGTTCTACGACGTGTTTGGTGTCTAGGGGTGTTGGTGTACGTTTTAATAATTTACTCATTTCGAAAACCGACTCGAGCTTTTCAAACCAGTGGAGGAGTCCAACTGCTCCCTCTGTGCCACTGAACGAGCTAGGACGACAATCCATAAAATTCTTGAAGGTGCACCCAGGCTGTTGCTGAGCGGGTTGACCTATTGTGTACGAATAGGGCAAAGTTAAGTACGAGAATTAATGTAGGATCTAAAGATCCTAGTGTCTATACTGCAGGGTATACTACCTGCTTGGGCGGCTGCAACTGCCGCAGCAACGAGAGCCTCTAGCCGGGCTTGAGTCATGTTAATTCGTGCGGCCATTGATCTTCACATCAAAGGCAACATAAGTGAGAAAGGTTCGCGAATAGTGCGATGACAGAAGAGTGTAAGCACATAAGTATTCTCATGCAATGTCAAGTTGTGAGCAAGGTAATGTAAGCATACTACGAGCAAAGTTCTATGCAAATTCTAGCATGTAGGCAATAAACATAAACCTTATTACCTAGGAAGTTGAGTCTTGCACGTGGAGCGAAGCGTCGTTGTGGATCGTTGAGAGCACTGTTCTGGTTATAGTCTGGTTTTAATAAAAACGTTTTTCCATATTAAAACCAAGTTCTCTATAACCAATGGCTCTGATACCAATCTGTCACACCCCCAAAATCCACACGCGGAGTATCACCGCTTGGGAGCGTGACTGACCAGGATCAAGCCACCAATCATATTGAACATGTAATTAATATTAAGTAAAATAAATGTAAACCATCCATTCAATACGATAGGTGTTCAAAACATAACCATAGTTTCAAAGTGTAGCGGAAGCATAGTAAATAAACCAACAGTAGTTAATAGTTTTAAATGTCATAATAGTTCAACGTAGAGACCACGATCCTTGCCCACAACGACCCGCTTCTCCAGTGCAAGCTCCAAGTACCTAACGATCTGCAAGGCATGTAACAGAATGATCAACAAACTAGTTGAGCGAGTTCACAGAAAGTAAATGCGTAATAGTAATCAGTATCTATAAGTATCCTTCACAACCGAGGATAGTGATCAGTATAAGTATCCTGCACATCCGAGGATAGTGATCAGTATAAGTATCCTTCACATCCGAGGATAGTGATCAGTATAAGTATCCTTCACATCCGAGGATAGTGATCAGTATAAGTATCCTTCACAACCGAGGATAGTGATCAGCATAAATATCCTTCACATCCGAGGATAGTAATATGGTAGTCTAGTCATAGTGTCAGTAGTGTATCTATTCAACCTTATCCTTTCAATCCCATTCCCAACACCCCGGGAATCCCATGCCTTGGTAAGAGTGTGAACTCACCTTGGTTTGCTCGGTATGCTAGGTTATGCACTCACAAGTAATTAATCACGTCCTATTGTATGTACGTATAACAAATCAGTTCATGTTCACAATGATACGCATGTAATTTAATGTTCACATAACAGTCAGTTTGCATATCGGCACAACACGTATTATTTCACATTAAATCATCAGCTAGTGTACACGAATACAAATGTTAACATTCATCGCCAAGCATGGCATGCCAAATAAATCAAACATACATTCCATCATTCAAAGTATGTTCATAACCATATATCTTTCGATCCACCCTTATCTTTCGGTCCACAGTTATCACAGTTATCTTTCGGACCAAAAGTTATGTTTCGAACCTAATGTCATCTTTCGACCAACTGTCATCTTTCGGTCAACCTAATTATGTTTCGGTCAATGCTATCCTTCGGTCAATGCTATCCTTCGGTCAATGCTATCCTTCGGTCAATGTTACTATGGTTCGAAGGACAAGTATATTTCGGTCACAACAACTATGTTTCGACTAACAAGTATCTTTCGGTCACAACAGCTATGTTTCGAGTAGCGAGTATCTTTCGGTCACAACAGTTTTCATTCATAGACAGTTACCACAAAACCCTAATCCATCTTATCATGTTATCGATTAACAAGCACATTTCATCAGTTACGTTACACAGAAGGCACAAGATCATCTACGACAGTTACTATCATTCCCAGAAATCATTTAACGGTTACAGAATCAATCATCAACCAATCCGAATCATCATCTATATGTCATGTAAACAAAATCATCATTCGGTTCAACTATCAAACATATATACGTATATCATCCAGTCGATTAGCATAACATATCACATAATCGAACACTATTGGCATGTTAATCTGTTTTCGAATCCTGATCAAATTAATATCATTCAACCCATTCAATACTATGCATTCGATCCTATCAATCCAGATCAACATGTATTTCGCATGCAGTTACATAATAGATTAACCAAGTATGTCGAAATCAAGAACAAAACACGTAAATCACTAACCGAAATTAAGAATGATCAACAAAAGGGATTTGGCTTCGGATGTGGGGATCTGCCGTCGCACACACACAAAGGAGCTAGGGTTTTTGAAGTAACTGACGACTTACATGCATTCACATATATAAATCGTATCACAGGAATGGGCCAAGCCCATCAGAAAGACTGGGCCGAAAGATGTCGAAGGATATGTTTCGTGATCCTTCGGGCCGAAAGATGTCGAAGGATCCTATCTTTGCTCGAAGGGTATGTTTCGAGATCCTTCGAACCTAAGGTTATCTTTCGTGATCCTTCGATCTGTATGTCATGTTTCGTGATCTAGACTAAGTGTTTTAGACTAAGTGTTTTAATAATAATTCCAATATTATATTCTACCACAGCAAGTAATCACATATAGGCAAAACGACAATTCGTTTCATTAAAACACAACGCGTACAATTTCAAGTCCACAATCCAAACAACTAAACAGTCAAAGTCAACGCGCATTTAATGCGAAAGTGAAAGTCAGAAACTCGAGTTGTCACACATGATTTCAAACATGTCTCGGAGTGGGAAGCTATTACGATATGGTTTTAGATAAATATATATTTTTATGTGTTGTTTGTTTTTTTTTTGTTTTTTATTATGTTATGTTTTTAGTGTTTAATATAAAAATTTTTAACTAAAAAATAACATGTTTTATATCGTTTAAAATTTGCTCCGTTAACATACATATAGTTAATTTTTATAAAGAGCATGCACATGATCCCATGTTAGAAAAATGTTTATAAGTTATAAATATTAAAAAAAAAAATTTGAACCTGCGTCGTTGGCCGACGCTTAAAAAGCTTCGCGGACGCATTGCATCGGACACGTGTCGCCTGAAAGGAAAACGGACGCTTCAACGTGAAAGGCAGACGCTTAAACATCGGACACGTGTCGCTTGAATGGAAACAAATGCTTCAAGTAAAAGGCGGACACTTCAACGTGAAAGGCGGACGCTTACGAGGCTGGGAGGACCTTCCAAGGACGCAGGAAGGTGACATTTTTGTAAATGCACTTGGTCAAGAAACATTTTGGTAATTTTCCCAAATTGTTATGTTTAGGGAAAAGTCAATAAGTCACTCCACTATGACTTATTAACTTTTCCCAAAAGTCATAATTGTTTTGAAAAGCTAAGCCAACCTAAAATCGATCTAAAGCTAGTGTTTAGAGGGGCTGAATGTTTAATATGTAATTGGGTTTGTTGTAATGGGTGTTTTGTTTGTACATTTTTTGCCTTCTAATGTGTTTGTTAGCGCGTCACTTTTTGTCCTAATAAAATTGCTTTGGCCGTTAAAAAAAATTCTTTCCCAACTGGAAATGACAGGTGGGCTAGCCAAGCGAGAAAATCTAATAACTTATGAAAATCAATTCCTAACTACAGTTCTTTTTTTAACCAAAGTGAATTGAATATTGAGTTTCATTCAATTCTTTAAATAAGGGGAATTATCCAACATATACATTATACATATCTATGGATCCCATTAAGTTTAACCAACTTGTAAATCATTCTTAGCCCTTAGATCTTGCTGAGATGAAATCTTGACCATTTAAACTCACTTTTTTAACTGCTATATCAGTAGTTCTCAACGGTTTCCTTGCCAGTTAATTAGATAGCAGGTTTTACCCCACGTTTTCCACCTCCCATGATTTTAGGCTGCTAACGGTTGTCTCGTATCTCCTCCTCACCCATAAAACTACCATCCCACCTCCACAACCCGGCGACAATGAGGATAATTTCTATGGTTCCAAGAGTTCGAGACGTGATTTCATCCACAGGTAAGTTTTCAAAAACATATGATTAAAGTCCCCCAGTCTTCATCTCCCTCTCCCTCTCCTTCTTTTCTGAATCCCTCTTATCTGAATTTCATCCAAAGATAGGTTTTATCGATCAATTTTGTGTTTATCTGCATCTCTAGTATGTTTAGGGTCAGAACACTGTCAATTCTGCGATTTTTTGGCCATTCTTGCAGATGAATCTGGTAACAAATTGCCTTATGTTATGTGTTCAAGAAGCAACTCCATGAAGATGTTGAAAAGGGAAAGGCAATTGGGATAATTCAAGAACCACTCTACAAAACATACCCTACCATCACTACAGAAAGGAAGAAGAACACGAGATTGGGATTTGGGGGATTCTAATTTCTGGTCTAATCGGAGATACTGCCACTACTCTTGATGTATGTATTTGTTTTATTTGAATTGTTAATCAGATAATGTCTTCTCTCACTTGCTGCTAGGTTCTTTTTTCCATCACTAATTGTTTGATCCTGTTTAGGTCATGTATACAAGTTTATTTGAGTGAGTCTGCGTGATATATGTGTGTTTATGACAAAATTACACCTATTCATGGTTTAGACTGATGGTATATGTACCAAAGTTATGTTCTATAGTTATTGAATGCTTCCTTATGAATGTAAGGACTGATAAAAATATAATTTGAGTTGATATTTCATATGTGATTCATATAACTTGGGGATTTTTATTTATTTATATTTGATGTGGGATGGAAAGCTGCTCAGAAGCTCATACATCACTAGAAGATTTTGAGAGGAGATAATACTTTTATTTAACTCTGCAGGCGTTAAAAAAAGATGCCTCAAGGCGGCTCGATTTGAGCAGGCGTTTTCTTCGATCAAAATAGTTCACTCCTATGTTGGAGAGAAGAAAATGGTGAATCAGGTTAGGTTCGAATGCATTAACACTTTAACTCTTGGGATTAAACAAGGTTTATTAATAGGAATGATTTTTGTAGCATTGGACTTATATATTCTATTTTGCAATTACGAGCAGGTATGGGAGCATATTTGTCAACAAAAGTGGAGAATGGAGATATTATTAGTGCAGGTGTACGCATTGTAAATGAAGGGTCGTAACTTGTAAGTACGTATTTCATAGCTTTTACATAATAAAACCAACAGATAATAAAAAAATTATTCAAATTAATTCATCAAATTTACTAAGTATTGCAGTGGTCTTGGAGCTTCTTTAATTAATGTGAAACAATTTGCTGAACCGAAGATTCCAGCAGCCCTTGTGAATGAAGTTATTATTAGGGTTCCGAGCTTAAACTCAACATACAAACATGGAAAAAACATAAAAAAAGGAATACTAGTATCTATGTTGTTCGTACGATATTGTTCAATTCATCATGATAAGAAAAAAAAAAACAATTATACATATAATTTATTAATAACTAACCAAAAATGTATAACTTGATTATATTTAAATTTAAGTAATGGTAAAAGTAATTGGTTTAATGTATATTCAATACTGAACACTCATTTAAAAAGTAAAATAAAAAAATAAGAAACCACAACTCTGCCAAGTGCATGTATTGTACCGATAGTGTAACAAACCGAACCAATACCGATCTAATGGTTGCAGTAACACATATTAAAAATTAAACATAGATGTGGGATCAGTTTTTTTTTTAAGTTAGAATCAAAGTAATTAAAAAAACTATTAAAATTTAAAAAACAAATACTTAAAAAAACTGGAGTTATTTTAAGTCCAAACAAAATTAAATAATAATTAAAATACTATTAAAATTTTAAAAATAAATACTTAAAAAATTATAGTTACTATTCTTGATCACTTTAGTTTTCATTCATATAACTCTGCCAAGTGCATGTATATATCGTACCAGTATTGTTATAAGTCAAACCAATACTAATCCAATGCTTGTGATAACGTACATACTAAAAAATTAAACATAGATGTAGAATTAGTTTTTTTTTAAGTTAGAATCAAAGTAATTAAAAAAGACTATTAAAATTTAAAAAACAAATACTTAAAAATTGGAGTTATTTTAAGTCCAAACAAAATTAAATAATAATTAAAATACTATTAAAAATTAAAAAAACAGATACTCAAAAAATTATACTTACTATTCATGATCACTTTAGTTTAATATGCATAATTTAGTTTTCATTTATATAACTCTGTCAAGTGCATGTATCGTACCGGTATTATAACAAACCAAATCAATACCGATGCAATGCTTGTGGTAACGTACATATTAAAAAATTAAACATAGATGTGGAATTAGTTTTTTTTTTTTTAAGTTAGAATCAAAGTAATTAAAAAAACTATTAAAATTTAAAAAACAAATACTTAAAAAATTGGAGTTATTTTAAGTCCAAACAAAATTAAATAATAATTAAAATACAATTTTTTTTTTCATTTCAAACTGTTCATTTATTCACATCTAAATGCACTTTACATCAATATCGCAGGTAAGCGAGCAACAAGCTGCGCCGCTACCCCTTTCTGAATAGCAAACCCTAGCCTATTAAAGACAAACCCCTGCCCCCTGTTGATGAGCCACTGCTGTGGACAACCTTTTAGACCCTAGTCAACAAACGGATAGCTTCTGGAGCAAGGGATCCAAAGGTGTCGAAGGCGAAGGAGACAAATGCATGTTGGTTATCAGCAAATACTATTAAAAATAAAAAAAACAAATACTTAAAAAATTATATTTACTATTTATGGTCACTTTAGTTTAATATGTATAATAATCTATACTATATTATAATACATGAGGGAAGGATTCCCAAAAGTTAAGAACTTCTTCCCCCATTATTTATAAATAAACCCCTAGAATGAGGGTAAAGTGGTCTTTTAAACCATAATTATTTTTTAGTCCCTCAATCTATTACATTTAAATCCTTGACATTTAACATAATTATGGGTAATTAGTTACACTCCCCCCCCCTCTTTAATTCTTTAATGTATTCCTGCGATATCTTACAACCCGTAATGTTTTAAAAAATCTGAAGGTACCATGACGATCGGTACATTTTTTTAAACGTTTCGATAGTTGTCTTTTTTAGTTTCGCCGTGCGTTCATAAAGTACAAATAGCCGATGCGTAAATGTACAATTGATTAAAGCCAACATTTGTTTTTTTACCCAAGCCAGCTTTGACCATTACCTAGCTACCGTATATTAACATTTGTTTTTTACCCAAGTTTTTTATTTTGAACGGCATTAATAAACTAAAATATTCCCTAATTTTACTTATACAGAGTCAGTTTGTTGTGCCATGTTTAATATAGTAAGTATAGATAAAACTCACAACAAACTTCCTATTAAACATGCCACAACAAACTAAACAGGATATGTGCATCTTATTTTAAAAACTTAAAACTCACAACAAACATCCTAAATAAATGGATGACCAATCTACAACTAAACCCTAATGGACTACTATAAATACATAGCAAATACTCACAATTCTACATTTCTATTGCTAAACAGATTTAAAATATGGAGCCAGTTCTGAATTCACTTGATGCGAAAAAACAAGCATGCGATATTGAAAAATCTAAGATCGGTTCTATGATAAGTTTTGTTATATCGCAATAATGAATAATTGTTTTCTTTTATTTACTTTTATGTGAATACCAACTTATTTGATTTTTCAGATTCAACACACCAATTTAAACACTCCAGTTGTCGAACAAGCTTTTGTTAGTTTTTAAGTAATATTTTCGCTTATAATATTTCATATTAACAAGTTCGTCATGTTATTATTTGGTGTTTTATTGTAGGATGATGGTGATAATAGTGTTGAAATTATTTCTTATGGTGCAATGTTCAGTCCATACAAGTCTAAGCTCCAACGTCAATTTAGTGAAGAGGTAATTTTAAAATTTATTTAATCTTTTTAAAATTTTTTATTCAATATTTGTTCTTTTTTTAAATTTATTTAAGCATTTTTTAACTTTTTTATTAAATTTTTGTTTTAAGGATCGGAAGTATGAGAATCAAAAGAAAAGATCTAAGAGACTCTCTGAATGGAAATGGGTCGAGCTTATAAATTTAGATGATTCTGAGGACGATGAGAAAGAATATGAATTAGATGATACTGCTGATTCGAGCACAAAAAAGAAAAACGGATAAAAAAAGTAGAGATTTTAGATGAAATATATCAAGTGTATAGACTATCCCATGAATAATAAAGTTTATTTTATATTTGAAGTTTATGTTTTGTGTTATTTTATTGCACTTATAATTTACATCTCGATTGAACTAATATACTTTAGTACTTAATCATGTTCGTATTATATAATTTACATGTTTGTACTTGATCATTTCCAAAGAGATAAATTCGATTACCAAGAATGGCCAAAACATGAAAACTACCTCTTGGTTTGGAGTAAATTCAAGATTGTATTTACAAAGCACACTAAACTTATTCAATTTAACAGTCATGTTTCACGAGCATTTCGTATATATCCATTAGTGCCTTCTATAAAAAAAACTGTTGGACGACACGAGATATGAAAAAATAATTATATAATATTATAGATTTTTTGAATAATTTGTATTTCTTAAATAAAAAGATAAAGTTAATAAAGATATAAACTTTTACATCCTATTTTTTTTTATAAAAACTGTTTTATAAAAATATGATTTTTTAATATTTATAAAAATGAAATTTAACATTAGTTAAAGGTGTTTAAAACGTACCTACAAGTCACCTACTATTTTTTACTTTTTCAAAAACGAAAATTTTAAAATTAAAGTTTATTGGATGAGTATGATGTGGATATTTAAAAAAGTTATGGACTTTAAACAATAAAATTATAAACTTTATCATTTCACCAACAAAATAAACTTACTTTATAACGATAGCAACTTATTTTTTATTTTTTGTCATTTGTTTAGTATTTTTTATTAACAAACGAATCTTTACATGTTTAAAACAGTTTTTCTATACTTTATTTATTATTATTTTTTATAACAACACAAAACTTTGATATTTAGTAGATAGAAGATAAACTATGTTCCAAAATTTTAGGAATTATTTAATACTAATTTACGGATTAGTAGATAGATAGTAAACTATATCCCAAAATTTTAGGAATTATTTAATACTAATTTACGATATTTAGTAGATAAATAGTAAACTATGTCCCAAAATTTTAGGAATTATAAGTCAACTAATAAAAATAATAATTATTGCAGTTATTCTTGGATATCAATCTAATAATTTGCATTTTTTAATTAAAAAGTAATAAACTTTAAAGCTAAACTAAAAAACTGAACTTACTATGATATAAAGTTAATAAAAAATAATTATTTTATAAACATTTTTATAACAAGTAATATAAATAAAATACTCCAGAAATTTACAATCTTTACTAGATAAATTCTAAACTGGGTTCCAAACTTTTAGGAATTATAAGTTCAACTATATTGTTATAGATAATATTAGTCAGTTCTAAAATAATTATTTACCAACTTGACTAGATACATAGTAGTAGATTGTGTTGCATATTTTTAGGGATTATTGGTTAAAAGTAGACTCATATAGATAAGATTAGTTAGGAACTAAAAATTTGAACTTAGTATGATATAAAGTTAATAAAGATATAAACTCTTATCATCCTATTTTTTATAAAAAAAGTTTATGAAATCTTATAAAAATATAAATTTTTTATATTTGTAAAAACACGAAATTTAACAATTTAAGTTAAAGCTCTAAAACGTACTTACGAGTCAAATACTATTTTTTATTTTTATAAAAAAACGAAAATTTTAAACTTAAAGTTTATTGGATGAGTACTATGTGGATATTTATAAAAAGTTATGAACTTTAAAGAATAAAATTATACTTTATAATTTAACCAATAAAATAACCAAACTTTACAATTATAACAACTTATCTTTTATTTTTTGTCTTTTGATTATTAATTTTTATAAAAAAAACAATATTTTTTGTCTTTTGGTTATTATTTTTTATAAAAGAACAAAACTTTTACATATGTGTAATCTTATGACATATATCCACCACAATAATGTTATCATAAATATTATACAAATAAGAAAACTACCAGAAACGAGTTTTGCAATGCAAAGTGTCACCCCCGCCGCATCGCGCGGGCACCCTACTAGTAATAATAATGGTTAAAGCCTAACACCAAATTACTTTTCTACTCAATTTAATTAATTGTTTACAACTAATAACTAATGTTAACTATTTAACTTTAAGGTTGTTTAAAACTTAAATCAAATTAAAAGGTATGTTATATAAAACAACTTAAACTAAAGGGAGTTGATGTAAAAAATCATATTAATTTAATGTTGATATCTTCAAATCACACTCAAAACAGACGCCGGAAACTGACTTCTCATCTTCACGCCGGAAAACTTGCTTCTCTCTCCCTCTTCATATTTGTCAATCATCCAAGGTGCCGTTCTTGTATTCGGGAAACAAGTATCAAAGATTTTGTACCGTTAAATACGTATCGATTTAAGGTTTATATTGTACGTTTTTATACCTCTTATCACGTTACTTAACAAATGGGTATCTTGACAGACAATTCTTTTAGTCGGAAGCGCGTCGATAAAAGTGCTCACCGACCACAATCCGTCGGTGAAGCTGGTTGTGTGTGGTGGTGGCCAGTGGCCACCGTCATATTATCACCGTGTTGTATTCTTCGTATTATCCGTGTCCTTAGCATTTAAGAAAACGTGCGGCGCAAGTTATCCATTTTTTATTAATAATTTACGTGTGGACCATTAAAATGTAGATTCTATTAAAATATACCCACGTATGGCCGTGGGGTATGGGGCGGGGGTTTGGGCGTGAGTTAGGGTAAAACGCCTAAGGCACCACCCCGGGTGGGTTTAGGTTGTGGCGTGGCCTCTTGGGGCTTGGCTTTCAAGCCGGGCGTGGGACGGTTTGGCCAAGCTAGCTGGCGGACTATCATTTGCTCACCCCGCCACGTCAGGCTTTCAAGCCGGGCGTGGGACGGTTTGGCCAAGCTAGCTGGCGGACTATCATTTGCTCACCCCGCCACGTCAGGCTGTCACCCCGCCACGTCAGACGGTCAAAATTTCAAATTTTGAATTTAAAATTCAAACGGTCCCCCCAATACCACCAAACCGCCACCCCGGTCTCCCAACAACCCTCTATATATTTGTAACCCCCACCCACTGGTCCCCCCATCCCACGAACCGAAACCCCACCGGCTACCCCTTCCCTTGAACCCGCTACCCCACTGGTCCCCCCATTTCACGAACCCAACACCGCTATGGCATCGTGGACCCATGAAGAAGAAATGGCACTCGTCACTAGCGTCGTCGACGCTATGAAGGGACGGCCACCGGGCCAAACAAAATACTGGGTGGAAGCATTCGCGGCCTACCGACATAACGTCGGTAACGACCGCCACAACCTCAACGCGTGCCAATCAGTGGCGGACCTAGAAATTATTTACTGGGGGTGCGGTTGAGGTGTTCAACCATATTTTCAAGGGGTGCGGTCGGGTTTGTTGCCTAAAATATACACTAAATTTGTTTTTTCAAGGGGTGCGGCCGCCCACCCTGGCCAAAGGGTAGGTCCGCCACTGGTGCCAACATAAATGGCGCGAGCTACGACCCAAGCTCGACCGTTTCAAGGCTTACTACGAAGCGGTTCCGAGCGGCGAGTTGAGCCACGAGGACCGGGTGGCGGTGGCGAACATAGAGTTTCGAGGCAAGGAGCGAAAGGCGTTCGACAAGATCGACTTTTTTGAAATTTATTTATCGCTCTAGGTTTATTTTGTAATTTTTATAAATTATATAATTTTTAGGATTATGTAATTTTAAATTTTAATGAAGTTGTAGTTTTTTTTATAAATGTTGTGTGATTTTTTTTTTTATTTTTTGTAATTTTTTTTTTTAAGTTTATGCCACCGGTGCACCCAACCCAAGCCCAACCCACGCCCCCGCAATAACCCCGCGGACACGTAGCCAGGCGGTGGGGGAGCTCCAATTCCACATGTCACCAAATGCCCAACCCAAGCCCTAACCCAAGCCCCACCATACCCCATGTCTAAATAAATGATTCGCATCTTCTTCGTAGTCACTGCAAAGGCGACAGGTTGTCTCTCCCCGATAAACGTTTCTTTTGTGTAGCCCTTTCAGCGTCGTAATCAGTCTGGTTCTGCGCGCCACCAAAAAATACTACTTTTTCGGGACCCACTTAACCCACATGAACGGGTAAAATGGGATAGCATGTTTCTTCAATAGATCACGACATGAAGCGACTGAGAATTGCCCACCTGATCCAGCGACCCAACTCCACAAGTCCGTTTCCATAGCCCGCAATATTGTTTCATTTACCATTTGTTGACACCACCCCCGTTCTTCCACTTCAGCACCGCTGTTCGGATTCCTTTTCCAGTTCCATAATTGTTTCCGCATCGCAACCGTTGCAGATTTTTCCGCCTCTAAGTTATAAAGGGTTGGAAAAATGTCTTTCAGAATACCTTCACCCCTCCGGTTGTCTAACCAAAAGCGCACACCTTCCCTTTTTTAACTGAAGCTTTAAATAGAGTGGTGATCTCTATGTTTTGTTCAAAAAGTCTTTTTCAAGTTTCACCATCCCACACCAAACACTTGACATTCTAGCTTTAATTGGTAAGTAAGAGGACAAATTTGCTTGAAAATGAAAGGATGTGATAACCTTATTCCATAAGGCGTTGTCTTCGTTTTTAAATCGCCACCACCACTTCATGAGTAGAGCGAGGTTCATTTCACGTAAAGCTCCAAAGTTGAGCCCGCCTTTATCATTACTCGATCCCAACATACCCAACTAGTTTTCGCCTTTTCCACGTCCCCGCCCCAAAAAACCTCCTTCGAAGAGCTTCAAGCTCATCAAGTAAACCTTTCGGGGCCTTATATACAGAGAAGTGATATAATGAGAGACTATCAAGCACCGCTTTTAAAAGGACCACTCTACCTCCAATCGATAAGGTTTTTGCCTTTCAATTTGATAAGCGAGACTTGAAAACCTCCACAATACCTCTCTAATGTCTAGCTTGGTTCATGTTTGCACTGTTGATACATTTTATATGGACGCGACTCGGTTCGGTTCGACTCGGTTCGGTTTGACTCGGTTAGGTTCGGCTCAAGACCGACGTCGCGACATTCCTCTGTCGTGCGCCCCAGAGTTCGACACGCGAAGCACGAAGAGCCGCGAACCTTTCCCGACGCCACATCACCATGACATCACCATAATGATGTCATGATGATGACATTTAAATGCATAGATACGTGAATGCATGGATTTTTTTATTGAAGATTCTAATTGTTTTGTCTGTTTCCATCACCTGCATGACGAAGAACCCAACCAACCATGTCTGACGAATAACCTCCTAGACATCAACACGACGAAGAACTGACATTTATCATTGTGGCGAAAAACCAAGTTCATCGTCGTCTCAGGTCATTCGCCGGAGTCTTTCATCGGCTGCACGTTGTTCGTCGACTTGCTGAGCATATATATATTCAGCACACAGGCCGAACACAGAGAACACACACACCAGATAACACAAGATTAAGAGACTGTTTATGAGAGCACATGATAGAGAGACACATGAGAGAACTGAGAAAGTTTGTGAGAGCTTTATCTTTTGTAATCAGTGTAAACAAACTTTCGGGGTTAATACAGTTGATATTTCAAACGTTGAATCTTTGCGTCTTGTGTTTATCTCGATCTCGGTTTGCTTTCATGGTTGGATTCCATACAATCGGGTTTGTTCGTATCACAAGAATTAGGCGACTAGATCCTCCGCTAGTGGACCTACATGCACCAACTGTTGGAAGTTTAGTGTGAATGAAAGTCTCAAGTTGGTAATTCACCTTGTCCCACATCGGTGTGGGAGTGAAAAGATAGGCTATTTATAAGGTGAAACCTTAATGAAGCCTTTGAAGTCTTATGACATATTTTACCACAAGTCCTACCCGCGCGCACGCAAGGGGGGTGCAAAAAATGGAACCGGATTTAGTTGAACTCGTGTACGTCCTGCGGACACGAATGCAGTTCCGAAAACCCGGGTCCGCGTGGACCAGTTTTTGCACTCTTGACTTTCTGTTTTTGAAACCGAAATGAATGAATGATCATTATTTCAATTAATTGATTTATGCTTTGAAACTGAAATGAATGAGAATCATTATTTCATTTTTCAAAATGATTATCAGTTTCGTAACTGATATTCTAATGACCATTATTTGGTCTTTAATTTGCTGATTTCGGTTATATTTCTGACACTATAAATCGAAGGCAAAGCTGATCAGTTGAAACACACCAAAAAGACAATCTCTTCTCTCGATCTCTCTGCAGCATTCATTCTCCGGTTTACTTTTCAGGCAAGTGTTCCAGTCCGGCAGCGAGCGGTGCTGTTTCGAACCGGCGTACCCTGGGAACAGACGACGAATCTGTTTAAGGGAATTGTGTCAAACACAAGCCCGGTTTAATCGTTTTCTGTTTCTTTTTCTACTTCTATTTGCAACCTTTTCTAAGCGCTGTTCTGATCAGTGGTTCTGTTCAACTTGCCACTGCTTCAAACCGACAGTGGTTGATCAGCGGTTAGACTGATCAGTGCTTAAACTGATCAGTAGTTAAGTTCATCAGTGGTTAGACAAACTGATCAGTGGTTTATCAAACTGATAAGTGGTTTCTAATCAGTGGTTATTTTTCTAACAAACTTAAAATACTTTATTTACTGATTATCAGTTTACTTTTCAGAATGGAATCTCAGCCGATGACTACTGCTGTTTCTGCTGTCATAACCAGTGCTGTTTCTGCGGTCATGACTTCCGCTGTTTCTGTCACTACCGGTCTGGTTGCACCACTGCCTAATGCAGTTTCGCATGCTGAAAAACCAGAGAAATTCAATGGTGTGAATTTCAAACAGTGGCAGCAAAAGATGTTCTTTTATCTGACCACGCTGAATCTGGCAAGGTTCTTGACTGAACCGAAACCCCATGTTGAGGAAGGGGAGATGGATGCTCAAACTGTGAGCGCGATGCATGCTTGGAATCATTCGGATTTCCTGTGCCGCAACTTTATCTTGAATGGTTTGGTGGACACATTGTATAATGTGTATTGCAAAGCCAAGACTGCCAAAGAATTGTGGGAGTCTTTGGATCGCAAATACAAAACAGAAGATGCGGGCACTAAGAAATTCGTGGTGGCGAAGTTCTTGGACTTTAAAATGATAGACTCAAAAACTGTCATGAGCCAAGTCCAAGAATTGCAGGTTATCCTTCATGATATTCATGCGGAAGGAATGATGCTCAGCGAGACATTCCAAGTTGCTGCAATGATCGAAAAACTGCCACCAAGTTGGGTTGATTTCAAGAACTATCTCAAGCATAAGCGAAAGGAGATGACCATTGAAGATCTTGTTGTTCGTCTTCGGATTGAAGAAGATAACAAAGTGGCCCTAAAAAAGGTTGATGGTCCTGAAACTGTGAAGGCCAATCTTGTTGAACATGGGCAATCTTCGAAGGGAAAAAACAGTGGAAAGGGCGGAAAGAAAAGTCATGGGAAACGCTCCAACCTTGGTCCTAAGGGGGGAGTTGGAAAAAAGAAGTTCCTTGGAACTTGTTACAATTGTCAAAAGCAAGGCCACAAGGCTAGCGAATGCAAGCTTCCCAAGAAGAAGGAAAATGCTCAACAAGTGAACATGGTAGATGAAGTTGATAAGCTTGTTGCCATGGTCACGGACCTCTCGATTTTGGTCACGGAAGTGAACATGGTTGGGCAAAATAACAAGGATTGGTGGGTCGATACGGGGGCTACTCGACATGTGTGCTTTGACAAAAGCCTTTTCAACACCTTCAAGGAGGTGACTAATGGAGAAAAGGTTTTCATGGGAAATTCTGCCACGGCAGAAATAAAAGGCGAGGGTAACGTGGTTTTGAAGATGACTTCGGGAAAGGAACTCACTTTGTCCAATGTGTTGTATGTTCCCGAAATTCGTAAGAACCTTGTGTCGGGATGGCAGTTGAACAAGTTTGGGTTCAAAATGGTAATTGAGTCGGATAAGGTCGTGGAAATCATCAAAACAAACGGTTATTGCTAGATCCACGATGGAATCTGAGTTCATCGCTTTAGATAAAGCAGGTGAAGAGGCAGAATGGCTACGTCAATTTGTTGAGGATATACCAAGATGGCCTAAGCCGGCAACGGCCATTTGTATACATTGTGATAGCCAATCGGCACTTGGCAGAGCTCGTAGCACAATGTATAATGGTAGGAACAGACATATCAGACGTAGACATAATACGATACGACAACTAATCTCTACAGGAATTATCACTGTTGACTACGTGAGGTCAAAGGATAATATTGCGGATCCGCTGACAAAAGGCCTAAGTAGAGAGTTAGTACAGAAGTCGTCCATGGGAATGGGACTGAAGCCCTTGAAAAATGAAGTTCATATGATGGAAACCTAACTCAATAGACTGGAGATCCCAAGAATTGAGTTCAATAGGAAAACCTAATTGTATGAATAAGTAAGGTCACTGTGGGGGGATAACCCTACGTTTTAATAAGGTAGTTTATTATAAAGATTTATAAACTTCCTAGTCCATTCCTAAAAGTGACAAGTGTGAGGCTAAGCCTATGGCTTTTAATGATTCGACTAAAGTAAACATACATAGTGAATCACCTATGTGAGAGAGAAGTGGGGTCGCTTCGAAGGGTATTGTTGGGGCACAATACCTAATGGCTCTCGCAGAACCAGGCATCATGTTCATGACCATAACGAACATAACTATGAGGACTTGACTTTGTCAGGGAGAGTCTTGTGTGAAGTGCATTGTCGTCCACACAAACGGCAGACAAGTTCAAAGACATCGAGTTCTACTCAGAGCTAGTGGGCTAAGTGCATTTCATGAGCGAAGGTTCAAAGGGTAACACCTACCTATCGTATGCAAAACTCAACTGCTGAAATGTAACAAGGAATTATGTTGTTTCTGAGATCGACCTCCATTCATGTGGGGGATTGTTGGAAGTTTAGTGTGAATGAAAGTCTCAAGTTGGTAATTCACCTTGTCCCACATCGGTGTGGGAGTGAAAAGATAGGCTATTTATAAGGTGAAACCTTAATGAAGCCTTTGAAGTCTTATGACATGTTTTACCACAAGTCCTACCCGCGCGCACGCAGGGGGGTGCAAAAAATGGAACCGGATTTAGTTGAACTCGTGTACGCCCGCACGTCCTGCGGACACGAATGCAGTTCCGAAAACCCGGGTCCGCGTGGACCAGTTTTTGCACTCTTGACTTTCTGTTTTTGAAACCGAAATGAATGAATGATCATTATTTCAATTAACTGATTTATGCTTTGAAACTGAAATGAATGAGAATCATTATTTCATTTTTCAAAATGATTATCAGTTTCGTAACTGATATTCTAATGACCATTATTTGGTCTTTAATTTGCTGATTTCGGTTATATTTCTGACACTATAAATCGAAGGCAAAGCTGATCAGTTGAAACACACCAAAAAGACAATCTCTTCTCTCGATCTCTCTGCAGCATTCATTCTCCGGTTTACTTTTCAGGCAAGTGTTCCAGTCCGGCAGCGAGCGGTGCTGTTTCGAACCGGCGTACCCTGGGAACAGACGACGAATCTGTTTAAGGGAATTGTGTCAAACACAAGCCCGGTTTAATCGTTTTCTGTTTGTTTTTCTACTTCTATTTGCAACCTTTTCTAAGCGCTGTTCTGATCAGTGGTTCTGTTCAACTTGCCACTGCTTCAAACCGACAGTGGTTGATCAGCGGTTAGACTGATCAGTGCTTAAACTGATCAGTAGTTAAGTTCATCAGTGGTTAGACAAACTGATCAGTGGTTTATCAAACTGATAAGTGGTTTCTAATCAGTGGTTATTTTTCTAACAAACTTAAACATACTTTATTTACTGATTATCGGTTTACTTTTCAGAATGGAATCTCAGCCGATGACTACTGCTGTTTCTGCTGTCATGACCAGTGCTGTTTCTGCGGTCATGACTTCCGCTGTTTCTGTCACTACCGGTCTGGTTGCACCACTGCCTAATGCAGTTTCGCATGCTGAAAAACCAGAGAAATTCAATGGTGTGAATTTCAAACAGTGGCAGCAAAAGATGTTCTTTTATCTGACCACGCTGAATCTGGCAAGGTTCTTGACTGAACCGAAACCCCATGTTGAGGAAGGGGAGATGGATGCTCAAACTGTGAGCGCGATGCATGCTTGGAATCATTCGGATTTCCTGTGCCGCAACTTTATCTTGAATGGTTTGGTGGACACATTGTATAATGTGTATTGCAAAGCCAAGACTGCCAAAGAATTGTGGGAGTCTTTGGATCGCAAATACAAAACAGAAGATGCGGGCACTAAGAAATTCGTGGTGGCAAAGTTCTTGGACTTTAAAATGATAGACTCAAAAACTGTCATGAGCCAAGTCCAAGAATTGCAGGTTATCCTTCATGATATTCATGCGGAAGGAATGATGCTCAGCGAGACATTCCAAGTTGCTGCAATGATCGAAAAACTGCCACCAAGTTGGGTTGATTTCAAGAACTATCTCAAGCATAAGCGAAAGGAGATGACCATTGAAGATCTTGTTGTTCGTCTTCGGATTGAAGAAGATAACAAAGTGGCCCTAAAAAAGGTTGATGGTCCTGAAACTGTGAAGGCCAATCTTGTTGAACATGGGCAATCTTCGTAGGGAAAAAACAGTGGAAAGGGCGGAAAGAAAAGTCATGGGAAACGCTCCAACCTTGGTCCTAAGGGGGGAGTTGGAAAAAAGAAGTTCCTTGGAACTTGTTACAATTGTCAAAAGCAAGGCCACAAGGCTAGCGAATGCAAGCTTCCCAAGAAGAAGGAAAATGCTCAACAAGTGAACATGGTAGATGAAGTCGATAAGCTTGTTGCCATGGTCACGGACCTCTCGATTTTGGTCACGGAAGTGAACATGGTTGGGCAAAATAACAAGGATTGGTGGGTCGATACGGGGGCTACTCGACATGTGTGCTTTGACAAAAGCCTTTTCAACACCTTCAAGGAGGTGACTAATGGAGAAAAGGTTTTCATGGGAAATTCTGCCACGGCAGAAATAAAAGGCGAGGGTAACGTGGTTTTGAAGATGACTTCGGGAAAGGAACTCACTTTGTCCAATGTGTTGTATGTTCCCGAAATTCGTAAGAACCTTGTGTCGGGATGGCAGTTGAACAAGTTTGGGTTCAAAATGGTAATTGAGTCGGATAAGGTCGTGGAAATCATCAAAACAAACGGTTATTGCTAGATCCACGATGGAATCTGAGTTCATCGCTTTAGATAAAGCAGGTGAAGAGGCAGAATGGCTACGTCAATTTGTTGAGGATATACCAAGATGGCCTAAGCCGGCAAAGGCCATTTGTATACATTGTGATAGCCAATCGGCACTTGGCAGAGCTCGTAGCACAATGTATAATGGTAGGAACAGACATATCAGACGTAGACATAATACGATACGACAACTAATCTCTACAGGAATTATCACTGTTGACTACGTGAGGTCAAAGGATAATATTGCGGATCCGCTGACAAAAGGCCTAAGTAGAGAGTTAGTACAGAAGTCGTCCATGGGAATGGGACTGAAGCCCTTGAAAAATGAAGTTCATATGATGGAAACCTAACTCAATAGACTGGAGATCCCAAGAATTGAGTTCAATAGGAAAACCTAATTGTATGAATAAGTAAGGTCACTGTGGGGGGATAACCCTACGTTTTAATAATGTAGTTTATTATAAAGATTTATAAACTTCCTAGTCCATTCCTAAAAGTGACAAGTGTGAGGCTAAGCCTATGGCTTTTAATGATTCGACTAAAGTAAACATACATAGTGAATCACCTATGTGAGAGAGAAGTGGGGTCGCTTCGAAGGGTATTGTTGGGGCACAATACCTAATGGCTCTCGCAGAACCAGGCATCATGTTCATGACCATAACGAACATAACTATGAGGATTTGACTTTGTCAGGGAGAGTCTTGTGTGAAGTGCATTGTCGTCCACACAAACGGTAGACGAGTTCAAAGACATCGAGTTCTACTCAGAGCTAGTGGGCTAAGTGCATTTCATGAGCGAAGGTTCAAAGGGTAACACCTACCTATCGTATGCAAAACTCAACTGCTGAAATGTAACAAGGAATTATGTTGTTTCTGAGATCGACCTCCATTCATGTGGGGGATTGTTGGAAGTTTAGTGTGAATGAAAGTCTCAAGTTGGTAATTCACCTTGTCCCACATCGGTGTGGGAGTGAAAAGATAGGCTATTTATAAGGTGAAACCTTAATGAAGCCTTTGAAGTCTTATGACATGTTTTACCACAAGTCCTACCCGCGCGCACGCAGGGGGGGGGTGCAAAAAATGGAACCGGATTTAGTTGAACTCGTGTACGCCCGCACGTCCTGCGGATACGAATGCAGTTCCGAAAACCCGGGTCCGCGTGGACCAGTTTTTGCACTCTTGACTTTCTGTTTTTGAAACCGAAATGAATGAATGATCATTATTTCAATTAACTGATTTATGCTTTGAAACTGAAATGAATGAGAATCATTATTTCATTTTTCAAAATGATTATCAGTTTCGTAACTGATATTCTATTGACCATTATTTGGTCTTTAATTTGCTGATTTCGGTTATATTTCTGACACTATAAATCGAAGGCAAAGCTGATCAGTTGAAACACACCAAAAAGACAATCTCTTCTCTCGATCTCTCTGCAGCATTCATTCTCCAGTTTACTTTTCAGGCAAGTGTTCCAGTCCGGCAGCGAGCGGTGCTGTTTGGAACCGGCGTACCCTGGGAACAGACGACGAATCTGTTTAAGGGAATTGTGTCAAACACAAGCCCGGTTTAATCGTTTTCTGTTTCTTTTTCTACTTCTATTTGCAACCTTTTCTAAGCGCTGTTCTGATCAGTGGTTCTGTTCAACTTGCCACTGCTTCAAACCGACAGTGGTTGATCAGCGTTTAGACTGATCAGTGCTTAAACTGATCAGTAGTTAAGTTCATCAGTGGTTAGACAAACTGATCAGTGGTTTATCAAACTGATAAGTGGTTTCTAATCAGTGGTTATTTTTCTAACAAACTTAAACATACTTTATTTACTGATTATCAGTTTACTTTTCAGAATGGAATCTCAGCCGATGACTACTGCTGTTTCTGCTGTCATGACCAGTGCTGTTTCTGCGGTCATGACTTCCGCTGTTTCTGTCACTACCGGTCTGGTTGCACCACTGCCTAATGCAGTTTCGCATGCTGAAAAACCAGAGAAATTCAATGGTGTGAATTTCAAACAGTGGCAGCAAAAGATGTTCTTTTATCTGAACACGCTGAATCTGGCAAGGTTCTTGACTGAACCGAAACCCCATGTTGAGGAAGGGGAGATGGATGCTCAAACTGTGAGCGCGATGCATGCTTGGAATCATTCGGATTTCCTGTGCCGCAACTTTGTCTTGAATGGTTTGGTGGACACATTGTATAATGTGTATTGCAAAGCCAAGACTGCCAAAGAATTGTGGGAGTCTTTGGATCGCAAATACAAAACAGAAGATGCGGGCACTAAGAAATTCGTGGTGGCAAAGTTCTTGGACTTTAAAATGATAGACTCAAAAACTGTCATGAGCCAAGTCCAAGAATTGCAGGTTATCCTTCATGATATTCATGCGGAAGGAATGATGCTCAGCGAGACATTCCAAGTTGCTGCAATGATCGAAAAACTGCCACCAAGTTGGGTTGATTTCAAGAACTATCTCAAGCATAAGCGAAAGGAGATGACCATTGAAGATCTTGTTGTTCGTCTTCGGATTGAAGAAGATAACAAAGTGGCCCTAAAAAAGGTTGATGGTCCTGAAACTGTGAAGGCCAATCTTGTTGAACATGGGCAATCTTCGAAGGGAAAAAACAGTGGAAAGGGCGGAAAGAAAAGTCATGGGAAACGCTCCAACCTTGGTCCTAAGGGGGGAGTTGGAAAAAAGAAGTTCCTTGGAACTTGTTACAATTGTCAAAAGCAAGGCCACAAGGCTAGCGAATGCAAGCTTCCCAAGAAGAAGGAAAATGCTCAACAAGTGAACATGGTAGATGAAGTCGATAAGCTTGTTGCCATGGTCACGGACCTCTCGATTTTGGTCACGGAAGTGAACATGGTTGGGCAAAATAACAAGGATTGGTGGGTCGATACGGGGGCTACTCGACATGTGTGCTTTGACAAAAGCCTTTTCAACACCTTCAAGGAGGTGACTAATGGAGAAAAGGTTTTCATGGGAAATTCTGCCACGGCAGAAATAAAAGGCGAGGGTAACGTGGTTTTGAAGATGACTTCGGGAAAGGAACTCACTTTGTCCAATGTGTTGTATGTTCCCGAAATTCGTAAGAACCTTGTGTCGGGATGGCAGTTGAACAAGTTTGGGTTCAAAATGGTAATTGAGTCGGATAAGGTCGTGGAAATCATCAAAACAAACGGTTATTGCTAGATCCACGATGGAATCTGAGTTCATCGCTTTAGATAAAGCAGGTGAAGAGGCAGAATGGCTACGTCAATTTGTTGAGGATATACCAAGATGGCCTAAGCCGGCAACGGCCATTTGTATACATTGTGATAGCCAATCGGCACTTGGCAGAGCTCGTAGCACAATGTATAATGGTAGGAACAGACATATCAGACGTAGACATAATACGATACGACAACTAATCTCTACAGGAATTATCACTGTTGACTACGTGAGGTCAAAGGATAATATTGCGGATCCGCTGACAAAAGGCCTAAGTAGAGAGTTAGTACAGAAGTCGTCCATGGGAATGGGACTGAAGCCCTTGAAAAATGAAGTTCATATGATGGAAACCTAACTCAATAGACTGGAGATCCCAAGAATTGAGTTCAATAGGAAAACCTAATTGTATGAATAAGTAAGGTCACTGTGGGGGGATAACCCTACGTTTTAATAAGGTAGTTTATTATAAAGATTTATAAACTTCCTAGTCCATTCCTAAAAGTGACAAGTGTGAGGCTAAGCCTATGGCTTTTAATGATTCGACTAAAGTAAACATACATAGTGAATCACCTATGTGAGAGAGAAGTGGGGTCGCTTCGAAGGGTATTGTTGGGGCACAATACCTAATGGCTCTCGCAGAACCAGGCATCATGTTCATGACCATAACGAACATAACTATGAGGACTTGACTTTGTCAGGGAGAGTCTTGTGTGAAGTGCATTGTCGTCCACACAAACGGCAGACGAGTTCAAAGACATCGAGTTCTACTCAGAGCTAGTGGGCTAAGTGCATTTCATGAGCGAAGGTTCAAAGGGTAACACCTACCTATCGTATGCAAAACTCAACTGCTGAAATGTAACAAGGAATTATGTTGTTTCTGAGATCGACCTCCATTCATGTGGGGGATTGTTGGAAGTTTAGTGTGAATGAAAGTCTCAAGTTGGTAATTCACCTTGTCCCACATCGGTGTGGGAGTGAAAAGATAGGCTATTTATAAGGTGAAACCTTAATGAAGCCTTTGAAGTCTTATGACATGTTTTACCACAAGTCCTACCCGCGCGCACGCAGGGGGGGTGCAAAAAATGGAACCGGATTTAGTTGAACTCGTGTACGCCCGCACGTCCTGCGGACACGAATGCAGTTCCGAAAACCCGGGTCCGCGTGGACCAGTTTTTGCACTCTTGACTTTCTGTTTTTGAAACCGAAATGAATGAATGATCATTATTTCAATTAACTGATTTATGCTTTGAAACTGAAATGAATGAGAATCATTATTTCATTTTTCAAAATGATTATCAGTTTCGTAACTGATATTCTAATGACCATTATTTGGTCTTTAATTTGCTGATTTCGGTTATATTTCTGACACTATAAATCGAAGGCAAAGCTGATCAGTTGAAACACACCAAAAAGACAATCTCTTCTCTCGATCTCTCTGCAGCATTCATTCTCCGGTTTACTTTTCAGGCAAGTGTTCCAGTCCGGCAGCGAGCGGTGCTGTTTCGAACCGGCGTACCCTGGGAACAGACGACGAATCTGTTTAAGGGAATTGTGTCAAACACAAGCCCGATTTAATCGTTTTCTGTTTCTTTTTCTACTTCTATTTGCAACCTTTTCTAAGCGCTGTTCTGATCAGTGGTTCTGTTCAACTTGCCACTGCTTCAAACCGACAGTGGTTGATCAGCGGTTAGACTGATCAGTGCTTAAACTGATCAGTAGTTAAGTTCATCAGTGGTTAGACAAACTGATCAGTGGTTTATCAAACTGATAAGTGGTTTCTAATCAGTGGTTATTTTTCTAACAAACTTAAACATACTTTTTTTACTGATTATCAGTTTACTTTTCAGAATGGAATCTCAGCCGATGACTACTGCTGTTTCTGCTGTCATGACCAGTGCTGTTTCTGCGGTCATGACTTCCGCTGTTTCTGTCACTACCGGTCTGGTTGCACCACTGCCTAATGCAGTTTCGCATGCTGAAAAACCAGAGAAATTCAATGGTGTGAATTTCAAACAGTGGCAGCAAAAGATGTTCTTTTATCTGACCACGCTGAATCTGGCAAGGTTCTTGACTGAACCGAAACCCCATGTTGAGGAAGGGGAGATGGATGCTCAAACTGTGAGCGCGATGCATGCTTGGAATCATTCGGATTTCCTGTGCCGCAACTTTATCTTGAATGGTTTGGTGGACACATTGTATAATGTGTATTGCAAAGCCAAGACTGCCAAAGAATTGTGGGAGTCTTTGGATCGCAAATACAAAACAGAAGATGCGGGCACTAAGAAATTCGTGGTGGCAAAGTTCTTGGACTTTAAAATGATAGACTCAAAAACTGTCATGAGCCAAGTCCAAGAATTGCAGGTTATCCTTCATGATATTCATGCGGAAGGAATGATGCTCAGCGAGACATTCCAAGTTGCTGCAATGATCGAAAAACTGCCACCAAGTTGGGTTGATTTCAAGAACTATCTCAAGCATAAGCGAAAGGAGATGACCATTGAAGATCTTGTTGTTCGTCTTCGGATTGAAGAAGATAACAAAGTGGCCCTAAAAAAGGTTGATGGTCAGGAAACTGTGAAGGCCAATCTTGTTGAACATGGGCAATCTTCGAAGGGAAAAAACAGTGGAAAGGGCGGAAAGAAAAGTCATGGGAAACGCTCCAACCTTGGTCCTAAGGGGGGAGTTGGAAAAAAGAAGTTCCTTGGAACTTGTTACAATTGTCAAAAGCAAGGCCACAAGGCTAGCGAATGCAAGCTTCCCAAGAAGAAGGAAAATGCTCAACAAGTGAACATGGTAGATGAAGTCGATAAGCTTTTTGCCATGGTCACGGACCTCTCGATTTTGGTCACGGAAGTGAACATGGTTGGGCAAAATAACAAGGATTGGTGGGTCGATACGGGGGCTACTCGACATGTGTGCTTTGACAAAAGCCTTTTCAACACCTTCAAGGAGGTGACTAATGGAGAAAAGGTTTTCATGGGAAATTCTGCCACGGCAGAAATAAAAGGCGAGGGTAACGTGGTTTTGAAGATGACTTCGGGAAAGGAACTCACTTTGTCCAATGTGTTGTATGTTCCCGAAATTCGTAAGAACCTTGTGTCGGGATGGCAGTTGAACAAGTTTGGGTTCAAAATGGTAATTGAGTCGGATAAGGTCGTGGAAATCATCAAAACAAACGGTTATTGCTAGATCCACGATGGAATCTGAGTTCATCGCTTTAGATAAAGCAGGTGAAGAGGCAGAATGGCTACGTCAATTTGTTGAGGATATACCAAGATGGCCTAAGCCGACAACGGCCATTTGTATACATTGTGATAGCCAATCGGCACTTGGCAGAGCTCGTAGCACAATGTATAATGGTAGGAACAGACATATCAGACGTAGACATAATACGATACGACAACTAATCTCTACAGGAATTATCACTGTTGACTACGTGAGGTCAAAGGATAATATTGCGGATCCGCTGACAAAAGGCCTAAGTAGAGAGTTAGTACAGAAGTCGTCCATGGGAATGGGACTGAAGCCCTTGAAAAATGAAGTTCATATGATGGAAACCTAACTCAATAGACTGGAGATCCCAAGAATTGAGTTCAATAGGAAAACCTAATTGTATGAATAAGTAAGGTCACTGTGGGGGGATAACCCTACGTTTTAATAAGGTAGTTTATTATAAAGATTTATAAACTTCCTAGTCCATTCCTAAAAGTGACAAGTGTGAGGCTAAGCCTATGGCTTTTAATGATTCGACTAAAGTAAACATACATAGTGAATCACCTATGTGAGAGAGAAGTGGGGTCGCTTCGAAGGGTATTATTGGGGCACAATACCTAATGGCTCTCGCAGAACCAGGCATCATGTTCATGACCATAACGAACATAACTATGAGGACTTGACTTTGTCAGGGAGAGTCTTGTGTGAAGTACATTGTCGTCCACACAAACGGCAGACGAGTTCAAAGACATCGAGTTCTACTCAGAGCTAGTGGGCTAAGTGCATTTCATGAGCGAAGGTTCAAAGGGTAACACCTACCTATCGTATGCAAAACTCAACTGCTGAAATGTAACAAGGAATTATGTTGTTTCTGAGATCGACCTCCATTCATGTGGGGGATTGTTGGAAGTTTAGTGTGAATGAAAGTCTCAAGTTGGTAATTCACCTTGTCCTACATCGGTGTGGGAGTGAAAAGATAGGCTATTTATAAGGTGAAACCTTAATGAAGCCTTTGAAGTCTTATGACATGTTTTACCACAAGTCCTACCCGCGCGCACGCAGGGGGGGTGCAAAAAATGGAACCGGATTTAGTTGAACTCGTGTACGCCCGCACGTCCTGCGGACACGAATGCAGTTCCGAAAACCCGGGTCCGCGTGGACCAGTTTTTGCACTCTTGACTTTCTGTTTTTGAAACCGAAATGAATGAATGATCATTATTTCAATTAACTGATTTATGCTTTGAAACTGAAATGAATGAGAATCATTATTTCATTTTTCAAAATGATTATCAGTTTCGTAACTGATATTCTAATGACCATTATTTGGTCTTTAATTTGCTGATTTCGGTTATATTTCTGACACTATAAATCGAAGGCAAAGCTGATCAGTTGAAACACACCAAAAAGACAATCTCTTCTCTCGATCTCTCTGCAGCATTCATTCTCCAGTTTACTTTTCAGGCAAGTGTTCCAGTCCGGCAGCGAGCGGTGCTGTTTCGAACCGGCGTACCCTGGGAACAGACGACGAATCTGTTTAAGGGAATTGTGTCAAACACAAGCCCGGTTTAATCGTTTTCTGTTTCTTTTTCTACTTCTATTTGCAACCTTTTCTAAGCGCTGTTCTGATCAGTGGTTCTGTTCAACTTGCCACTGCTTCAAATCGACAGTGGTTGATCAGCGGTTAGACTGATCAGTGCTTAAACTGATCAGTAGTTAAGTTTATCAGTGGTTAGACAAACTGATCAGTGGTTTATCAAACTGATAAGTGGTTTCTAATCAGTGGTTATTTTTCTAACAAACTTAAACATACTTTATTTACTGATTATCGGTTTACTTTTCAGAATGGAATCTCAGCCGATGACTACTGCTGTTTCTGCTGTCATGACCAGTGCTGTTTCTGCGGTCATGACTTCCGCTGTTTCTGTCACTACCGGTCTGGTTGCACCACTGCCTAATGCAGTTTCGCATGCTGAAAAACCAGAGAAATTCAATGGTGTGAATTTCAAACAGTGGCAGCAAAAGATGTTCTTTTATCTGACCACGCTGAATCTGGCAAGGTTCTTCACTGAACCGAAACCCCATGTTGAGGAAGGGGAGATGGATGCTCAAACTGTGAGCGCGATGCATGCTTGGAATCATTCGGATTTCCTGTGCCGCAACTTTATCTTGAATGGTTTGGTGGACACATTGTATAATGTGTATTGCAAAGCCAAGACTGCCAAAGAATTGTGGGAGTCTTTGGATCGCAAATACAAAACAGAAGATGCGGGCACTAAGAAATTCGTGGTGGCAAAGTTCTTGGACTTTAAAATGATAGACTCAAAAACTGTCATGAGCCAAGTCCAAGAATTGCAGGTTATCCTTCATGATATTCATGCGGAAGGAATGATGCTCAGCGAGACATTCCAAGTTGCTGCAATGATCGAAAAACTGCCACCAAGTTGGGTTGATTTCAAGAACTATCTCAAGCATAAGCGGAAGGAGATGACCATTGAAGATCTTGTTGTTCGTCTTCGGATTGAAGAAGATAACAAAGTGGCCCTAAAAAAGGTTGATGGTCCTGAAACTGTGAAGGCCAATCTTGTTGAACATGGGCAATCTTCGAAGGGAAAAAACAGTGGAAAGGGCGGAAAGAAAAGTCATGGGAAACGCTCCAACCTTGGTCCTAAGGGGGGAGTTGGAAAAAGGAAGTTCCTTGGAACTTGTTACAATTGTCAAAAGCAAGGCCACAAGGCTAGCGAATGCAAGCTTCCCAAGAAGAAGGAAAATGCTCAACAAGTGAACATGGTAGATGAAGTCGATAAGCTTGTTGCCATGGTCACGGACCTCTCGATTTTGGTCACGGAAGTGAACATGGTTGGGCAAAATAACAAGGATTGGTGGGTCGATACGGGGGCTACTCGACATGTGTGCTTTGACAAAAGCCTTTTCAACACCTTCAAGGAGGTGACTAATGGAGAAAAGGTTTTCATGGGAAATTCTGCCACGGCAGAAATAAAAGGCGAGGGTAACGTGGTTTTGAAGATGACTTCGGGAAAGGAACTCACTTTGTCCAATGTGTTGTATGTTCCCGAAATTCGTAAGAACCTTGTGTCGGGATGGCAGTTGAACAAGTTTGGGTTCAAAATGGTAATTGAGTCGGATAAGGTCGTGGAAATCATCAAAACAAACGGTTATTGCTAGATCCACGATGGAATCTGAGTTCATCGCTTTAGATAAAGCAGGTGAAGAGGCAGAATGGCTACGTCAATTTGTTGAGGATATACCAAGATGGCCTAAGCCGGCAACGGCCATTTGTATACATTGTGATAGCCAATCGGCACTTGGCAGAGCTCGTAGCACAATGTATAATGGTAGGAACAGACATATCAGACGTAGACATAATACGATACGACAACTAATCTCTACAGGAATTATCACTGTTGACTACGTGAGGTCAAAGGATAATATTGCGGATCCGCTGACAAAAGGCCTAAGTAGAGAGTTAGTACAGAAGTCGTCCATGGGAATGGGACTGAAGCCCTTGAAAAATGAAGTTCATATGATGGAAACCTAACTCAATAGACTGGAGATCCCAAGAATTGAGTTCAATAGGAAAACCTAATTGTATGAATAAGTAAGGTCACTGTGGGGGGATAACCCTACGTTTTAATAAGGTAGTTTATTATAAAGATTTATAAACTTCCTAGTCCATTCCTAAAAGTGACAAGTGTGAGGCTAAGCCTATGGCTTTTAATGATTCGACTAAAGTAAACATACATAGTGAATCACCTATGTGAGAGAGAAGTGGGGTCGCTTCGAAGGGTATTGTTGGGGCACAATACCTAATGGCTCTCGCAGAACCAGGCATCATGTTCATGACCATAACGAACATAACTATGAGGACTTGACTTTGTCAGGGAGAGTCTTGTGTGAAGTGCATTGTCGTCCACACAAACGGCAGACGAGTTCAAAGACATCGAGTTCTACTCAGAGCTAGTGGGCTAAGTGCATTTCATGAGCGAAGGTTCAAAGGGTAACACCTACCTATCGTATGCAAAACTCAACTGCTGAAATGTAACAAGGAATTATGTTGTTTCTGAGATCGACCTCCATTCATGTGGGGGATTGTTGGAAGTTTAGTGTGAATGAAAGTCTCAAGTTGGTAATTCACCTTGTCCCACATCGGTGTGGGAGTGAAAAGATAGGCTATTTATAAGGTGAAACCTTAATGAAGCCTTTGAAGTCTTATGACATGTTTTACCACAAGTCCTACCCGCGCGCACGCAGGGGGGGTGCAAAAAATGGAACCGGATTTAGTTGAACTCGTGTACGCCCGCACGTCCTGCGGACACGAATGCAGTTCCGAAAACCCGGGTCCGCGTGGACCAGTTTTTGCACTCTTGACTTTCTGTTTTTGAAACCGAAATGAATGAATGATCATTATTTCAATTAACTGATTTATGCTTTGAAACTGAAATGAATGAGAATCATTATTTCATTTTTCAAAATGATTATCAGTTTCGTAACTGATATTCTAATGACCATTATTTGGTCTTTAATTTGCTGATTTCGGTTATATTTCTGACACTATAAATCAAAGGCAAAGCTGATCAGTTGAAACACACCAAAAAGACAATCTCTTCTCTCGATCTCTCTGCAGCATTCATTCTCCAGTTTACTTTTCAGGCAAGTGTTCCAGTCCGGCAGCGAGCGGTGCTGTTTCGAACCGGCGTACCCTAGGAACAGACGACGAATCTGTTTAAGGGAATTGTGTCAAACACAAGCCCGGTTTAATCGTTTTCTGTTTCTTTTTCTACTTCTATTTGCAACCTTTTCTAAGCGCTGTTCTGATCAGTGGTTCTGTTCAACTTGCCACTGCTTCAAACCGACAGTGGTTGATCAGCGGTTAGACTGATCAGTGCTTAAACTGATCAGTAGTTAAGTTCATCAGTGGTTAGACAAACTGATCAGTGGTTTATCAAACTGATAAGTGGTTTCTAATCAATGGTTATTTTTCTAACAAACTTAAACATACTTTATTTACTGATTATCAGTTTACTTTTCAGAATGGAATCTCAGCCGATGACTACTGCTGTTTCTGCTGTCATGAACAGTGCTGTTTCTGCGGTCATGACTTCCGCTGTTTCTGTCACTACCGGTCTGGTTGCACCACTGCCTAATGCAGTTTCGCATGCTGAAAAACCAGAGAAATTCAATGGTGTGAATTTCAAACAGTGGCAGCAAAAGATGTTCTTTTATCTGACCACGCTGAATCTGGCAAGGTTCTTGACTGAACCGAAACCCCATGTTGAGGAAGGGGAGATGGATGCTCAAACTGTGAGCGCGATGCATGCTTGGAATCATTCGGATTTCCTGTGCCGCAACTTTATCTTGAATGGTTTGGTGGACACATTGTATAATGTGTATTGCAAAGCCAAGACTGCCAAAGAATTGTGGGAGTCTTTGGATCGCAAATACAAAACAGAAGATGCGGGCACTAAGAAATTCGTGGTGGCAAAGTTCTTGGACTTTAAAATGATAGACTCAAAAACTGTCATGAGCCAAGTCCAAGAATTGCAGGTTATCCTTCATGATATTCATGCGGAAGGAATGATGCTCAGCGAGACATTCCAAGTTGCGGCAATGATCGAAAAACTGCCACCAAGTTGGGTTGATTTCAAGAACTATCTCAAGCATAAGCGAAAGGAGATGATCATTGAAGATCTTGTTGTTCGTCTTCGGATTGAAGAAGATAACAAAGTGGCCCTAAAAAAGGTTGATGGTCCTGAAACTGTGAAGGCCAATCTTGTTGAACATGGGCAATCTTCGAAGGGAAAAAACAGTGGAAAGGGCGGAAAGAAAAGTCATGGGAAACGCTCCAACCTTGGTCCTAAGGGGGGAGTTGGAAAAAAGAAGTTCCTTGGAACTTGTTACAATTGTCAAAAGCAAGGCCACAAGGCTAGCGAATGCAAGCTTCCCAAGAAGAAGGAAAATGCTCAACAAGTGAACATGGTAGATGAAGTCGATAAGCTTGTTGCCATGGTCACGGACCTCTCGATTTTGGTCACGGAAGTGAACATGGTTGGGCAAAATAACAAGGATTGGTGGGTCGATACGGGGGCTACTCGACATGTGTGCTTTGACAAAAGCCTTTTCAACACCTTCAAGGAGGTGACTAATGGAGAAAAGGTTTTCATGGGAAATTCTGCCACGGCAGAAATAAAAGGCGAGGGTAACGTGGTTTTGAAGATGACTTCAGGAAAGGAACTCACTTTGTCCAATGTGTTGTATGTTCCCGAAATTCGTAAGAACCTTGTGTCGGGATGGCAGTTGAACAAGTTTGTGTTCAAAATGGTAATTGAGTCCGATAAGGTCGTGTTGACCAAAAATGGTGTTTATGTTGGTAAGGGCTATGCCCTCAATGGAATGTTTAAACTGAATGTAATTGTCGTGAATGCAATGAAAGAAAACGCTACTAGTTCTACTTATTTGATTGAGTCTTCTAATTTATGGCAGGGTAGACTAGGTCACGTAAATTATAATTCCATTCGTCGTTTAATCAAACTTGATTGCATACCAACATTCGATATCGACTCAATTAATAAATGTGAAACTTGCGTAGAAGCAAAACAAACGAAATCGTCTTTCAAAAAGGTGGAACGATTCACCGAACCCCTCGAGATGATCCACACTGATGTGTGTGATCTAAAAGCAATTCCTACTCGTGGTGGGAACAAGTACTTCATCACATTCATTGATGATAGTACAAGGTATTGCTATGTGTACTTACTTAAGAGTAAGGACGAGGCTATTGACAAGTTTATCTTGTTTAAAGCCGAAGTTGAGAATCAACTAAATCGGAAAATCAAAATTGTAAGGAGCGACCGAGGAGGTGAATATGTTTCGCCTTTTATTGACGTATGTGCAAATAGTGGAATCATCCACGAACTCACAGCTCCTTACTCCCCTCAATCAAATGGCATAGCGGAACGGAAAAATCATACCTTGAAAGAAATGATGAATGCCATGATGATAAGCTCCGGTGTAAACCAAAACATGTGGGGGGAAGCAATCTTATCGGCAAATTATGTGTTGAACATGATACCCAATAAGAAAAAGGATGTAACGCCTTACGAACTATGGACGGGAAAGAAAGCACCATATAAATCCTTGAAAGTGTGGGGGTGTCTAGCTAAGGTGGTGGTCACACCACCTAAGCGGCTACTAATAGGTCCCAAAACGGTGGATTGTGTATTTATAGGATACACCCGTCCTTATGGTTCTTATCGTTTTATTGTGCATGATTCCAAGAACCCTGGAATATGCAAAGGCACCATAATTGAATCTAAGGATGCATCATGGTTTGAACATGTGTTCCCATGCTTAGATAAAAGTGAACCGAGTTCTTCTAGACCGGTTGAGGAAATTGTTCCCGAGGGTGAAGTTGAAAACGATGAACCTCGAGAAAGATCTAAGACCGAGGAAGTTGAAATCAAGAAAAGTAAACGACAAAGGACTGAAAAATCCTTTGGACCTGAGTTTCTTACCTATATGGTAGAAGATGAACCTCAAACGTACCAACAAGCGGTACATTCCTCAGAAGGACCTCAGTGGAGGGAGGCAATCAAAAGTGAGATAGACTCTATCTTACAGAACCATACCTGGGAACTAGTGGATCTTCCTCAAGGATGTAAACCACTAGGATATCGATGGATCTTCAAGAAGAAGATGAAACCAGATGGAACCATCGATAAGTACAAAGCAAGGTTGGTGATCAAAGGATATAAACAACGATAAGGTTTAGATTACTTTGACACATATTCGCCAGTTACACGAATAACATCCATCAGGTTGGTGCTTGCCATTGCCGCCATTAGAAATTTGGAAGTTCACCAAATGGATGTGAAAACAGCTTTCTTGAATGGAATTCTAGAGGAAGAAATCTACATGGAGCAACCCGAAGGCTTCACAGCTATTGGGCAAGAAAAGAAAGTGTGTAAACTTGTGAAATCCTTGTATGGATTGAAACAAGCTCCAAAACAATGGCATCAAAAGTTTGATCATGTCATGCTTGATCCTGGGTTCAAAATCAATGAATGTGACAAGTGTGTGTATGTGAAGGACACATCTGATGGATATGTCATTTTGTGTCTATATGTAGATGATATGCTCATTGCTGGAAGCGATGACAAAATCATAAAATCTACAAAGAACATGCTAAAAGCAAGATTTGACATGAAAGACATGGGTCTGGCGGATGTGATTTTGGGGGTCAAAATCACGCGAACCCAAAATGGACTTGTTTTAAGTCAATCCCACTATGTGGACAAAATTCTTGAGAAGTTCAATGCAAATGACTCTAATGAAGCTAGAACTCCACTTGACACAAGTCAACATCTAGCCAAGAATAGAGGTGAACCCGTAAACCAGTTGGAATACTCAAGAATTATTGGTAGCTTGATGTATCTTATGAGTTGTACTCGACCAGACATAGCATTTGCTGTGAGCAAGCTAAGTAGATACACAAGCAACCCAAGTTCAATGCATTGGAACTGTATCACTCGGTTGCTTCGTTACTTAAGATACACTCGAGAATACGGGTTGCATTATAACAGATATCCAGCAGTTATAGAAGGACACTGTGATGCAAATTGGATATCTGACACGAATGATTCCAGAGCAACAAGTGGGTATGTATTCACACTTGGAGGTGCAGCGATATCGTGGAAATCATCAAAACAAACGGTTATTGCTAGATCCACGATGGAATCTGAGTTCATCGCTTTAGATAAAGCAGGTGAAGAGGCAGAATGGCTACGTCAATTTGTTGAGGATATACCAAGATGGCCTAAGCCGGCAACGGCCATTTGTATACATTGTGAAAGCCAATCGGCACTTGGCAGAGCTCGTAGCACAATGTATAATGGTAGGAACAGACATATCAGACGTAGACATAATACGATACGACAACTAATCTCTACAGGAATTATCACTGTTGACTACGTGAGGTCAAAGGATAATATTGCGGATCCGCTGACAAAAGGCCTAAGTAGAGAGTTAGTACAGAAGTCGTCCATGGGAATGGGACTGAAGCCCTTGAAAAATGAAGTTCATATGATGGAAACCTAACTCAATAGACTGGAGATCCCAAGAATTGAGTTCAATAGGAAAACCTAATTGTATGAATAAGTAAGGTCACTGTGGGGGGATAACCCTACGTTTTAATAAGGTAGTTTATTATAAAGATTTATAAACTTCCTAGTCCATTCCTAAAAGTGACAAGTGTGAGGCTAAGCCTATGGCTTTTAATGATTCGACTAAAGTAAACATACATAGTGAATCACCTATGTGAGAGAGAAGTGGGGTCGCTTCGAAGGGTATTGTTGGGGCACAATACCTAATGGCTCTCGCAGAACCAGGCATCATGTTCATGACCATAACGAACATAACTATGAGGACTTAACTTTGTCAGGGAGAGTCTTGTGTGAAGTGCATTGTCGTCCACACAAACGGCAGACGAGTTCAAAGACATCGAGTTCTACTCAGAGCTAGTGGGCTAAGTGCATTTCATGAGCGAAGGTTCAAAGGGTAACACCTACCTGTCGTATGCAAAACTCAACTGCTGAAATGTAACAAGGAATTATGTTGTTTCTGAGATCGACCTCCATTCATGTGGGGGATTGTTGGAAGTTTAGTGTGAATGAAAGTCTCAAGTTGGTAATTCACCTTGTCCCACATCGGTGTGGGAGTGAAAAGATAGGCTATTTATAAGGTGAAACCTTAATGAAGCCTTTGAAGTCTTATGACATGTTTTACCACAAGTCCTACCCGCGCGCACGCAGGGGGGGGTGCAAAAAATGGAACCGGATTTAGTTGAACTCGTGTACGCCCGCACGTCCTGCGGACACGAATGCAGTTCCGAAAACGCGGGTCCGCGTGGACCAGTTTTTGCACTCTTGACTTTCTGTTTTTGAAACCGAAATGAATGAATGATCATTATTTCAATTAACTGATTTATGCTTTGAAACTGCACTCTTGACTTTCTGTTTTTGAAACCGAAATGAATGAATGATCATTATTTTAATTAACTGATTTATGCTTTGAAACTGAAATGAATGAGAATCATTATTTCATTTTTCAAAATGATTATCAGTTTCGTAACTGATATTCTAATGACCATTATTTGGTCTTTAATTTGCTGATTTCGGTTATATTTCTGACACTATAAATCGAAGGCAAAGCTGATCAGTTGAAACACACCAAAAAGACAATCTCTTCTCTCGATCTCTCTGCAGCATTCATTCTCCAGTTTACTTTTCAGGCAAGTGTTCCAGTCCGGCAGCGAGCGGTGCTGTTTCGAACCAGCGTACCCTGGGAACAGACGACGAATCTGTTTAAGGGAATTGTGTCAAACACAAGCCCGGTTTAATCATTTTCTGTTTCTTTTTCTACTTCTATTTGCAACCTTTTCTAAGCGCTGTTCTGATCAGTGGTTCTGTTCAACTTGCCACTGCTTCAAACCGACAGTGGTTGATCAGCGGTTAGACTGATCAGTGCTTAAACTGATCAGTAGTTAAGTTCATCAGTGGTTAGACAAACTGATCAGTGGTTTATCAAACTGATAAGTGGTTTCTAATCAGTGGTTATTTTTCTAACAAACTTAAACATACTTTATTTACTGATTATCAGTTTACTTTTCAGAATGGAATCTCAGCCGATGACTACTGCTGTTTCTGCTGTCATGACCAGTGCTGTTTCTGCGGTCATGACTTCCGCTGTTTCTGTCACTACCGGTCTGGTTGCACCACTGCCTAATGCAGTTTCGCATGCTGAAAAACCAGAGAAATTCAATGGTGTGAATTTCAAACAGTGGCAGCAAAAGATGTTCTTTTATCTGACCACGCTGAATCTGGCAAGGTTCTTGACTGAACCGAAACCCCATGTTGAGGAAGGGGAGATGGATGCTCAAACTGTGAGCGCGATGCATGCTTGGAATCATTCGGATTTCCTGTGCCGCAACTTTATCTTGAATGGTTTGGTGGACACATTGTATAATGTGTATTGCAAAGCCAAGACTGCCAAAGAATTGTGGGAGTCTTTGGATCGCAAATACAAAACAGAAGATGCGGGCACTAAGAAATTCGTGGTGGCAAAGTTCTTGGACTTTAAAATGATAGACTCAAAAACTGTCATGAGCCAAGTCCAAGAATTGCAGGTTATCCTTCATGATATTCATGCGGAAGGAATGATGCTCAGCGAGACATTCCAAGTTGCTGCAATGATCGAAAAACTGCCACCAAGTTGGGTTGATTTCAAGAACTATCTCAAGCATAAGCGAAAGGAGATGATCATTGAAGATCTTGTTGTTCGTCTTCGGATTGAAGAAGATAACAAAGTGGCCCTAAAAAAGGTTGATGGTCCTGAAACTGTGAAGGCCAATCTTGTTGAACATGGGCAATCTTCGAAGGGAAAAAACAGTGGAAAGGGCGGAAAGAAAAGTCGTGGGAAACGCTCCAACCTTGGTCCTAAGGGGGGAGTTGGAAAAAAGAAGTTCCTTGGAACTTGTTACAATTGTCAAAAGCAAGGCCACAAGGCTAGCGAATGCAAGCTTCCCAAGAAGAAGGAAAATGCTCAACAAGTGAACATGGTAGATGAAGTCGATAAGCTTGTTGCCATGGTCACGGACCTCTCGATTTTGGTCACGGAAGTGAACATGGTTGGGCAAAATAACAAGGATTGGTGGGTCGATACGGGGGCTACTCGACATGTGTGCTTTGACAAAAGCCTTTTCAACACCTTCAAGGAGGTGACTAATGGAGAAAAGGTTTTCATGGGAAATTCTGCCACGGCAGAAATAAAAGGCGAGGGTAACGTGGTTTTGAAGATGACTTCAGGAAAGGAACTCACTTTGTCCAATGTGTTGTATGTTCCCGAAATTCGTAAGAACCTTGTGTCGGAATGGCAGTTGAACAAGTTTGGGTTCAAAATGGTAATTGAGTCCGATAAGGTCGTGTTGACCAAAAATGGTGTTTATGTTGGTAAGGGCTATGCCCTCAATGGAATGTTTAAACTGAATGTAATTG
The DNA here is from genome assembly GCF_002127325.2 of Helianthus annuus. Lineage (NCBI taxonomy): Eukaryota > Viridiplantae > Streptophyta > Magnoliopsida > Asterales > Asteraceae > Helianthus > Helianthus annuus. The sequence goes on along the minus strand of NC_035442.2, from coordinate 7,427,460 downwards.
TCGTGAATGCAATGAAAGAAAACGCTACTAGTTCTACTTATTTGATTGAGTCTTCTAATTTATGGCAGGGTAGACTAGGTCACGTAAATTATAATTCCATTCGTCGTTTAATCAAACTTGATTGCATACCAACATTCGATATCGACTCAATTAATAAATGTGAAACTTGCGTAGAAGCAAAACAAACGAAATCGTCTTTCAAAAAGGTGGAACGATTCACCGAACCCCTCGAGATGATCCACACTGATGTGTGTGATCTAAAAGCAATTCCTACTCGTGGTGGGAACAAGTACTTCATCACGTTCATTGATGATAGTACAAGGTATTGCTATGTGTACTTACTTAAGAGTAAGGACGAGGCTATTGACAAGTTTATCTTGTTTAAAGCCGAAGTTGAGAATCAACTAAATCGGAAAATCAAAATTGTAAGGAGCGACCGAGGAGGTGAATATGTTTCGCCTTTTATTGACGTATGTGCAAATAGTGGAATCATCCACGAACTCACAGCTCCTTACTCCCCTCAATCAAATGGCATAGCGGAATGGAAAAATCATACCTTGAAAGAAATGATGAATGCCATGATGATAAGCTCCGGTGTAAACCAAAACATGTGGGGGGAAGCAATCTTATCGGCAAATTATGTGTTGAACATGATACCCAATAAGAAAAAGGATGTAACGCCTTACGAACTATGGACGGGAAAGAAAGCACCATATAAATCCTTGAAAGTGTGGGGGTGTCTAGCTAAGGTGGTGGTCACACCACCTAAGCGGCTACTAATAGGTCCCAAAACGGTGGATTGTGTATTTATAGGATACACCCGTCCTTATGGTCCTTATCGTTTTATTGTGCATGATTCCAAGAACCCTGGAATATGCAAAGGCACCATAATTGAATCTAAGGATGCATCATGGTTTGAACATGTGTTCCCATGCTTAGATAAAAGTGAACCGAGTTCTTCTAGACCGGTTGAGGAAATTGTTCCCGAGGGTGAAGTTGAAAACGATGAACCTCGAGAAAGATCTAAGACCGAGGAAGTTGAAATCAGGAAAAGTAAACGACAAAGGACTGAAAAATCCTTTGGACCTGAGTTTCTTACCTATATGGTAGAAGATGAACCTCAAACGTACCAACAAGCGGTACATTCCTCAGAAGGACCTCAGTGGAGGGAGGCAATCAAAAGTGAGATAGACTCTATCTTACAGAACCATACCTGGGAACTAGTGGATCTTCCTCAAGGATGTAAACCACTAGGATATCGATGGATCTTCAAGAAGAAGATGAAACCAGATGGAACCATCGATAAGTACAACGCAAGGTTGGTGATCAAAGGATATAAACAACGATAAGGTTTAGATTACTTTGACACATATTCGCCAGTTACACGAATAACATCCATCAGGTTGGTGCTTGCCATTGCCGCCATTAGAAATTTGGAAGTTCACCAAATGGATGTGAAAACAGCTTTCTTGAATGGAATTCTAGAGGAAGAAATCTACATGGAGCAACCCGAAGGCTTCACAGCTATTGGGCAAGAAAAGAAAGTGTGTAAACTTGTGAAATCCTTGTATGGATTGAAACAAGCTCCAAAACAATGGCATCAAAAGTTTGATCATGTCATGCTTGATGCTGGGTTCAAAATCAATGAATGTGACAAGTGTGTGTATGTGAAGGACACATCTGATGGATATGTCATTTTGTGTCTATATGTAGATGATATGCTCATTGCTGGAAGCGATGACAAAATCATAAAATCTACAAAGAACATGCTAAAAGCAAGATTTGACATGAAAGACATGGGTCTGGCGGATGTGATTTTGGGGGTCAAAATCACGCGAACCCAAAATGGACTTGTTTTAAGTCAATCCCACTATGTGGACAAAATTCTTGAGAAGTTCAATGCAAATGACTCTAATGAAGCTAGAACTCCACTTGACACAAGTCAACATCTAGCCAAGAATAGAGGTGAACCCGTAAACCAGTTGGAATACTCAAGAATTATTGGTAGCTTGATGTATCTTATGAGTTGTACTCGACCAGACATAGCATTTGCTGTGAGCAAGCTAAGTAGATACACAAGCAACCCAAGTTCAATGCATTGGAACTGTATCACTCGGTTGCTTCGTTACTTAAGATACACTCGAGAATACGGGTTGCATTATAACAGATATCCAGCAGTTATAGAAGGACACTGTGATGCAAATTGGATATCTGACACGAATGATTCCAGAGCAACAAGTAGGTATGTATTCACACTTGGAGGTGCAGCGATATCGTGGAAATCATCAAAACAAACGGTTATTGCTAGATCCACGATGGAATCTGAGTTCATCGCTTTAGATAAAGCAGGTGAAGAGGCAGAATGGCTATGTCAATTTGTTGAGGATATACCAAGATGGCCTAAGCCGGCAACGACCATTTGTATACATTGTGATAGCCAATCGGCACTTGGCAGAGCTCGTAGCACAATGTATAATGGTAGGAACAGACATATCAGACGTAGACATAATACGATACGACAACTAATCTCTACAGGAATTATCACTGTTGACTACGTGAGGTCAAAGGATAATATTGCGGATCCGCTGACAAAAGGCCTAAGTAGAGAGTTAGTACAGAAGTCGTCCATGGGAATGGGACTGAAGCCCTTGAAAAATGAAGTTCATATGATGGAAACCTAACTCAATAGACTGGAGATCCTAAGAATTGAGTTCAATAGGAAAACCTAATTGTATGAATAAGTAAGGTCACTGTGGGGGGATAACCCTACGTTTTAATAAGGTAGTTTATTACAAAGATTTATAAACTTCCTAGTCCATTCCTAAAAGTGACAAGTGTGAGGCTAAGCCTATGGCTTTTAATGATTCGACTAAAGTAAACATACATAGTGAATCACCTATGTGAGAGAGAAGTGGGGTCGCTTCGAAGGGTATTGTTGGGGCACAATACCTAATGGCTCTCGCAGAACCAGGCATCATGTTCATGACCATAACGAACATAACTATGAGGACTTGACTTTGTCAGGGAGAGTCTTGTGTGAAGTTCATTGTCGTCCACACAAACGGCAGACGAGTTCAAAGACATCGAGTTCTACTCAGAGCTAGTGGGCTAAGTGCATTTCATGAGCGAAGGTTCAAAGGGTAACACCTACCTATCGTATGCAAAACTCAACTGCTGAAATGTAACAAGGAATTATGTTGTTTCTGAGATCGACCTCCATTCATGTGGGGGATTGTTGGAAGTTTAGTGTGAATGAAAGTCTCAAGTTGGTAATTCACCTTGTCCCACATCGGTGTGGGAGTGAAAAGATAGGCTATTTATAAGGTGAAACCTTAATGAAGCCTTTGAAGTCTTATGACATGTTTTACCACAAGTCCTACCCGCGCGCACGCAGGGGGGGTGCAAAAAATGGAACCGGATTTAGTTGAACTCGTGTACGCCCGCACGTCCTGCGGACACGAATGCAGTTCCGAAAACCCGGGTCCGCGTGGACCATTTTTTGCACTCTTGACTTTCTGTTTTTGAAACCGAAATGAATGAATGATCATTATTTCAATTAACTGATTTATTCTTTGAAACTAAAATGAATGAGAATCATTATTTCATTTTTCAAAATGATTATCAGTTTCGTAACTGATATTCTAATGACCATTATTTGGTCTTTAATTTGCTGATTTCGGTTATATTTCTGACACTATAAATCGAAGGCAAAGCTGATCAGTTGAAACACACCAAAAAGACAATCTCTTCTCTCGATCTCTCTGCAGCATTCATTCTCCAGTTTACTTTTCAGGCAAGTGTTCCAGTCCGGCAGCGAGCGGTGCTGTTTCGAACCGGCGTACCCTGGGAACAGACGACGAATCTGTTTAAGGGAATTGTGTCAAACACAAGCCCGGTTTAATCGTTTTCTGTTTCTTTTTCTACTTCTATTTGCAACCTTTTCTAAGCGCTGTTCTGATCAGTGGTTCTGTTCAACTTGCCACTGCTTCAAACCGACAGTGGTTGATCAGCGGTTAGACTGATCAGTGCTTAAACTGATCAGTAGTTAAGTTCATCAGTGGTTAGACAAACTGATCAGTGGTTTATCAAACTGATAAGTGGTTTCTAATCAGTGGTTATTTTTCTAACAATCTTAAACATACTTTATTTACTGATTATCAGTTTACTTTTCAGAATGGAATCTCAGCCGATGACTACTGCTGTTTCTGCTGTCATGACCAGTGCTGTTTCTGCGGTCATGACTTCCGCTGTTTCTGTCACTACCGGTCTGGTTGCACCACTGCCTAATGCAGTTTCGCATGCTGAAAAACCAGAGAAATTCAATGGTGTGAATTTCAAACAGTGGCAGCAAAAGATGTTCTTTTATCTGACCACGCTGAATCTGGCAAGGTTCTTGACTGAACCGAAACCCCATGTTGAGGAAGGGGAGATGGATGCTCAAACTGTGAGCGCGATGCATGCTTGGAATCATTCGGATTTCCTGTGCCGCAACTTTATCTTGAATGGTTTGGTGGACACATTGTATAATGTGTATTGCAAAGCCAAGACTGCCAAAGAATTGTGGGAGTCTTTGGATTGCAAATACAAAACAGAAGATGCGGGCACTAAGAAATTCGTGGTGGCAAAGTTCTTGGACTTTAAAATGATAGACTCAAAAACTGTCATGAGCCAAGTCCAAGAATTGCAGGTTATCCTTCATGATATTCAAGGCCTACGACATTTAGATCCGTAGCCGATCTATCCCTCTCCCTCACTCAAGATGTAGTCAGACTGAGAGCTATGAAGAGCTCAGAGGAGAACAAAAGGAAACGTGAGGATGACACCTCACGTAGATCTGAGAAACGACACATAGGGAACAACGACCATAAGAAAGGGTCGGGGTTCAAGAAAGGAGATTAGTCGGGTGAAAAACCCAGATGCAAGAACTGCAAGAGACACCATTTTGGGAAATGTCGTCAGGACGCGAAATCCCAGTCTCAAGAAAAGCGATGTGGAATCTGCAAGTCCACGGACCATAAAGCTCTAGATTGCAAGAAGATGAAGGATGCAACTTGTTTTGGTTGCAACGAGAAAGGGCATATCCGGCCAAATTGCCCAAAGAATGCGAAGAAGGCTGATGATGGGAAGAAGACTAACGCGAGAGTCTTCAGAATGGACGCCAAGGAGGCAGTTCTTGACGACAACGTCATTACAGGTACTTTTCTTGTAAATGATGTTTTTGCTAGAGTCTTGTTTGATTCAGGAGCTGATAAGTCGTTTGTAGATGATAAGTTTTGTAAATTGTTGAACCTTCCTGTTAAAACCCTAAGTGTGAAATATGAGGTGGAATTAGCCGATGGAACCATAGAAACCGCCTCGACTGTTCTAGATGGATGTGTTATATCCATTAGGAATCACTCTTTCCCGTTATCCTTGCTTCCCTTTAAGCTAGCTGGATTTGATATAGTGATAGGCATGGATTGGTTGTCGAGTAACCAAGCCCAGATTCTGTGCAATAGAAAGCAAGTAATAGTGAAGACTCCGTCTGGTGAGTCACTTACTATCCAAGGAGATACTCAGCATGGATTGCCTGAGCAAGTGTCCATGCTCAAGGCATCCAGATGCATGCAGAAGGGATGTGTCATTTATATGGCACAAGTTACCATTGATGAGCCGAAGCCGAAGATTGAAGATATCCCTGTTATCTCAGAATACCCTGAAGTATTCCCTGAAGAACTACCCGGTTTGCCACCGGATAGGCAAGTGGAGTTTCAGATAGACATCATTCCAGGCTCTGCGCCTGTAGCAAGAGCACCATACAGATTGGCACCAACGGAGATGAAGGAGTTGAGGACGCAGTTGGATGATTTATTAGCTAAAGGTTCTATTAGACCTAGCTCGTCTCCTTGGGGAGCGCCAATCTTGTTCGTTAAAAAGAAGGATGGATCGATGCGTCTGTGCATCGATTACCGTGAGCTTAACAAGGTCACTATCAAGAATAGATATCCGTTACCCAGGATCGACGATCTGTTCGATCAGTTGCAAGGAGCAAGCTATTTCTCCAAGATTGACCTCAGGTCAGGTTATCATCAGTTGAAAGTCAAGGATGAAGATGTGCACAAGACAGCGTTTAGGACTCGATATGGACATTACGAGTTCCTAGTGATGCCTTTTGGGCTCACAAACGCACCAACCGCGTTCATGGATCTCATGAATCGCGTCTGCAAGCCTTATCTAGATAAATTCGTCATCGTCTTTGTTGACGACATCCTTATCTACTCAAAGAGCCAAGCTGACCATGAGAAACACCTTCGTTGTATTCTCAAACTTCTGCATCAGGAGAAGCTTTATGCCAAATTTTCGAAGTGTGAATTTTGGCTTCGAGAAGTCCAATTCCTTGGACATGTAGTAAGTGAGCGTGGTATCCAAGTAGATCCCGCTAAAGTAGAAGCAGCCATGAATTGGCAGGAGCCGAAGACGCCTACTGAGATTCGCAGTTTCCTTGGGTTGGCAGGATACTATAGGCGATTTATTGAGAACTTTTCAAGAATTGCTGCGCCCCTAACTTCGCTGACTCGTAAGAAGATTAAGTTTGATTGGGGCCCTAAGCAGCAGGAATCCTTCGACATCCTGAAGAAGAAGTTGAGCAACGCGCCAGTGTTGACACTGCCCGATGGCATAGAAGATTTCATAGTGTATTGCGATGCATCGCACACTGGCATGGGCTGTGTACTCATGCAGAAAGGCAAAGTCATTGCCTACGCTTCTCGACAGCTAAAAGTGCACGAGAAGAACTACACCACCCATGATTTGGAATTGGGTGCAGTTGTATTTGCTTTGAAGCTATGGAGACATTACTTGTATGGAACCAAGTGTATAATTTATTCGGATCACAAGAGTCTTCAGCACTTGTTCAATCAGAAGGAATTGAACATGCGACAAAGGCGATGGATGGAAACTTTGAACGATTACGACTGTGAGATAAGATACCATCCAGGCAAGGCAAATGTGGTTGCCGACGCCTTAAGCAGAAAGGAAAGGGTGAAACCGATCAGAATCAATGCCAAGCGCATTGAGGTAAGAAATTGTCTGAATGAAAGGGTGTTAGCTGCACAGAAGGAAGCTGTGTTGGAAGCTAACTATCCTGCAGAGAAGTTAGGAGTAACTGAGGAGCAGTTATCCTACGACAAAGATGGAATGCTACGACTAAACGGACGAATATGGGTTCCAGTTTATGGAGGACTTCAGGATGTTATCCTCCAGGAAGCCCACAGCTCTAAATATTCCGTTCATCCTGGAGCTGATAAGATGTACCAGGATTTGAAAGCAAACTACTGGTGGATTGGTTTGAAAAAGTCAGTAGCTGAGCATGTAGCTAAATGTTTGACTTGTGCGCAAGTCAAGGCTGAGCATCAGAAGCCGTCAGGTTTGCTTCAACAACCTGAAATTCCCAAGTGGAAATGGGAAATGGTGACAATGGATTTCATCACCAAGTTGCCGAAGACGAAAAAGGGAAATGATACCATTTGGGTCATAGTAGATAGACTGACTAAGTCAGCTCATTTTCTACCCATCAAGGAGACGTATAGCTCCGATATGTTAGCTCAATTATACGTCGATAAGATAGTAGCGCTACATGGTATACCTATATCCATTATCTCCGATAGAGATACTAGATACACATCGCATTTTTGGAAGAGTTTCCAACAATCGTTGGGCACTCGTTTGAATTTTAGTACGGCCTATCATCCTCAGATTGATGGTCAGAGTGAGCGTACTATTCAAACTTTGGAAGACATGCTTCGTGCATGTGCGATCGACTTGGGTGGTAGTTGGGATAAGAACTTACCACTGATTGAATTCTCCTACAACAATAGCTACCATTCCAGCATAAAGGCTGCGCCTTTTGAGGCCTTATACGGTAGAAAGTGTAGATCGCCCATTTGTTGGGCAGAAGTTGGGGATCTCCAGTTGTCTGGACCAGATATCGTTTTTGAAACGACGGACAAGATCGTGCAGATACGCGATCATTTGAAAGCTGCCAGGGATAGGCAGAAAAGTTATGCGGATCCTAAGCGCAAGGATTTTCACTTCGATGTAGGTGATAAAGTATTGCTTAAAGTATCGCCCTGGAAGGGTGTGATGCGATTTGGAAAGAAAGGCAAGCTGAGCCCGAGATATATAGGACCTTTCGAGATTATCGAACGTGTCGGGTCAGTCGCTTACAAGTTAAACTTGCCTGAAGAGCTTAGTGCTATTCACAATGTGTTCCACATCTGTAATTTGAAGAAGTGTTTCGCTGACGAATCACTGGTTATACCGCATACAGATATACACAGAGATGAGAGTTTGAAGTTCGTGGAAAAACCTTTGTCGATTGAGGATCGACAGGTGAAAAAGCTTCGAAGGAAGCACGTGCCTATTGTTAAGGTCAAATGGGATGCCCGTAGAGGTCCCGAATACACGTGGGAAGTGGAATCCACGATGCAAGAGAAATACCCTCATTTGTTTCAATAAATCTCGAGGGCGAGATTTCTTTTAAGGGGGTGAGGATGTAACACCTCGAAAAATTTCGTCCAATAATGTCTTGACACGTGTCATAAGGTTCCGGTATGTGAAAATATACTTTAGAGGGACTAAAAGTGACAAACGGTGAAAACTATGGAACGTAAGGGTCCAAAGTGTCAACAATGGATAAATAGACTATATGATAACCCTACATAATGTTCATAACCTTAAACGGGTGGTTCATGGATCATACGACGCGGAAATTGCACAAAAGTGAGGAATTGCAAACTATAGGGGCCAAAAGTGTCAACATGTTTAATTTATACCTCTGAGTGAACTTTTGGCAGACCTGAAGCTTTGAGAAGCTAAAATATACTCACTAGAGTATGTGGTTAAAATTTCGTGAAGTTTCGTCAACGTATGAGAAAGTTATGGCCAAAACCGTACTTGAGGGGTTAAAAGCGTCAACGTCGAATTTCATGGATTTTCGGTTGAGCGCAAAGTTATCCGAGGACATTACCATGTTGGTAAATGTCCTAAGGTTCTTAAAAACCAAGTTTGGGGGTTTACGAGTCAAAATAAGAGGCCGAAACATCGCGTGCAAGTTCAGGGGCCAAAGCTGTCAAGTTTGAAAGTAGTTTGGCTGAACAGCAGGTCAGGCGACCCGCCTGGACAGACCCAAGCGGGCCGCGTGGGACTACCAGTAACAGAATTCGCGAAAATGGGTTATTTGGGTCCGAATTTGAGTGTGTAACAGCTGTTTTTCACCTCCAATTGCTCCAATAAAAATGCATGCATGGCTAGGACAACAGTAACCTCTGAATTCAGCTTTAAATCAGTTCACAAGACCATTTCTTGGGCATTTGCAATTGTGATCAAGAACTCTTTCAACTCTCAAGAACTCTCAAGACTCTCTGGAGCATTCCTGGACATCAAGGCCGATTCTTAGTGTTAACTAAGCTTCAATAGGACCTTTGTAAGCTCCTAATTTAGTCTATAATTCGTTCTTGCTTAGTTTAATTGCTAAAAGTCAAACTGTTGTTCTTATACTTTGACTTTCTGATTAAACGAGTTTTACTCAGTCATTTCTCAAATTGAAACCAGATATATGTTGGTATTTATGTGGGAAACAAACCCTCAAAAGGGTATTCACTGATTCCCACTTTATGCATGCTAATTGTCGAGTCAAACTTGTTTCTAAAAAGTCAACAGAAGTTGTTTTTGTGAAAAATAGCTTAAATGGTAATGTAGATGACATGCAATCTGTTTGATCATCATAGATAGCTTTATAATGAATATAAGAATGTGTTTTACCATGATCAACTCGACAATCTTTAGTATAGATACGAATCGGAACTGAAAGTCTTGTAAAACGACTTTTTCGTAGACTATCGATTCGGATTCGTACATGCATGTTTGAGATCTGTATTGGAGAGTATTTTTGACCATTTTTATTTTGGTAAAACTTTCTGGAATTTTGTTGTTTGAGTCTATGCTTAGCCGATTCATTTGCATGTTTCCGATTATGCTTAAAAGTTGACTATTTTGCCCTTTGTGATATAAAACGTGATTTTTGGAAAAGTGAAAGAGTAGAAATCTTTATTTCTAATATATAAACTTGCACCGAAAATTTCGGATCAGTTGGTGGTCCAGATTTTGACTTATGGCCGATAGCGTAAAACTATGTTCTTATGTTTAATAAACGGCGTACTTCGCGTATAACCCATTTCTGGCCACGTTTTGATACAAAACTTTTTACCCACTGATGTTATATAATATTTTGGGATTTTTGATGATTTTTATTTAATTTTTGGCTGGTCGTATCTTAGATCGCTTAGTTATTTCGGTTTATGTCGGTTTTGACCGTGTAAGCCATAAAATGAGTTTTATGCATTCTTTTGACCCGAAACCTTTTCCTACTGATTTTATATGTTAAATAAATTATTTTGAGCATTCTGGAAATATAAAAATCTCAGCTTTCTTTTAAAAACCCGGAAACGGCTCTAAATCGCATTTTTAGCGTTTTTAGCGCATAATAAGCGTTATACCCGTTTTAAACATATAAGACTCATACCTACTGATGTAATTGGTATATTTTCATATAATAACAGTAAGTATAAGTATATGAACTCAGGTTTCCAGTTTTGGCAGTTTTAGCCCTTGTGAATTTACTAAAATACCCCTACGTTGCATAGTTTGATTTTAAATGTTAAGTTTGGTATATGGGTCATACCCTACTGTTATAACATGTTAAATAAAGTATATTTACTGTACAAACCAGACCTGAAACTCAGATTTCTAATTTGACTCTTTTATAATCTTTTAAATGACCAAAATGCCCTTATAAGGCATAAATTGAGTTTAAAATTATTCCGGGCAATATAGAACATAACTTACTGATGTTATATCATATTTAAAGCATATTATCTCAGGGAACTTGCATTTGACTCTTTTGGCTACCCGTAACGCCCTTTTAGCGTTCGGTTCGGTTTACGTAACTAGTTTGCGTAAATTGACCGAAATGGGTCAAACGTTATCATTTTTATATCAAAATCCAGAATGTATTTAGTATACCCATAATATACAAGTATTCAAACTTGTCGGGTCTAAATCACATTCTATCCGGTCTCTCGCTTAATCGTGCGTAAACTGTATCATTCTTAAAACTAACCGGTCAAAGCTTAGGCTTAAATAAAAGACCCGTTAGGAATCTAATAGGTTAATTATAAACCTTTGTTCCAGATTAGGAGGCCCAGTAAAAGCTACCAACACTTATCATTTGTGACTTATACTTGCTCAGGTAAATACATTTTGACTTATTTTCCCTATACGGGCTTGGGGTACGGTATTTAAAATACCGCTTGATCGGGCGCACAAGTCCTGCACCTTATGGGTGTACAGTCTTGAATAGCTTGTGCGACTCGTTTAAACAGTCTTGTCTTACTTTAGGCTTTGGGGGGGTTATTGACCGTGTCCCGGATATCCTTGGCATTATCTTACGAGATGGCCACGACCAGAGCACGGGGTGTAGGCGTACACCCGGCGTGTATAACTCTTTAATGTGGTGTGTTATTTAACCTTTAGCCCGGACAGCAGATCCCGGGCCACCATAAGTACGGGTACATGTAAATCGTTCCCAAGTTTATATTGCATAAATATCCCAAGTTAATAAAAATATTTATGCCTTGCGCATTTAAATCAATTTTCAATCATTTTCAAAATGAGTCAGTCGATTTGTATTTACCAGTGTAAACTGACGTATTTTCCCAAAAGGTTAAGTGCAGGTACTATACGAAATAGGCTGGCTGTTTCCTAAAGAGCGTCCACTATAGTCTCGCAAGCTCGGACGACAAATAACTGTTGAACAATTTATTCGTATTTTTATTTGATCCGCCTGTGGATCCGTTTCAACTACTTATGATGTTTAATATGTCATTTTAATTAAAGTTGAAATGTATCTATTCTGCTTCCGCTGTGCATTATTATATTGTGTTGATTGTCTATGACGTTGCCAACTACGTCACTGTACCCCACGCCGGGCCCATCGGTGACACGTGGAGGTCGGGGTGTGACAGGTTGGTATCAGAGCCAACGCTGAGTGAATTAAACACTAGTCCTTTGTGTTTAATCTCAGTTACACAATTGCACATTCCTCGATTTTCGAGTCTAGACAAAGAACTTAGGAAATGTTCGACATTTCGTTTATTTTATCTTTATTTTATTATTAGCTTTTGTCTTATATATTTTGTTGTGCAACTTGTTTAATTTTTGACAGGTTCATCATGCCGCCACGTATGCGAGGACGAGGAGGATTCGCCACATCACATGACCACGAGGCAGGACCCTCACACAGGCGAGCCCCATCAGCTTCGCACAACACTGCAGCCCATGATCTTTGGAGATCATTCGCCGAGCCAGCCAGGCACTCGGTATCTTTGAGCACTTCGCCATCCCTACCCCACTCATTTGGGCCCCATTCTGAAATTGGGCCCCATGACTCCCATGGATCTTTCGTTCCATTACACCAGTCACCTCACCACCACCCAGCACCAGCTTATCAGGGCCTATACAACCCTGATGCTTACTTGGACGAACCAGTGGGTCATAACCCACTAGGACCGGAAGACCACTTCTCTGGTGGTAACGAGATGGAGGTTGACGAGGACACTGACCCTTCCCTACCACCGTCCGGCACGCCTAACCATCCCATTGAGATATCGGATGGGTCACCATTTAGGGGATCACCCTACAATGGTGTTGATAGCTATGAAGAGAGGTTCAGGCAGCACGATTGGTATTACACCCCCAGCCACCACAACTCTCCGATGCTCCAGTCTCACCATGGTTCTCCGGTGCACTCGCAGCACCACTCTCAGCAGCAGCAGCTTCAGCAGCCGCCTTTGCAGCAGGACCCATCTAAGGCCTTTTGGCGCGACGTGATTACTCCGTCGCCACCACCACCACCAGTTTTGCCTCCTCCGCCTCAGAGGCCAAGGAGGAACGCGCGTATGTCTACGCGAGGAGGGATTCGCATTACCACCCCTCGACATTCTGGTAGCGGCCGCTACTCGCCGCTCCACGAGGAGTCAGAGACGGGAGAGTCTCAGCATCCCGTCTCAGAGGTTACTTCTGCGACTATTGCGCCACAACCGCCGCAGAACTTTGGAGAGCCCATCCCTGCGTATGCTAGCGCAGCGCAGTTCAACCCGTTCGAGCCGACTTTTCCTCCCGGTTATGATTATACGGGAGATCCCTACTGGTTAGCTTCAGGCTACAACCCTCTCAATCAGGAGAGTACTTTTGGAGGTCCCTGGGCTACGGGACCATCAGCTTTTGGATTCCCACCACAGGGATACTAGCAGCCGCAGCCTCCACAGCCACAGCAGTATCAGCCACCGCCGCCGGCGCCAATGATGTCGCCACCGCAAGTCCAAGAAATCCTGCAAGGGATACACGACGTGCGACGGGAGTTGCAAAATGATCGCCGACACAACCGCGGTATGTTCAAGAAGATGGTTGACTTGATTAAGGGTAAGAGTAAGAAGGATTATTAAATCCTTTGTTGTTAGCTCTTTTACTCATGTCCCTGCGTGGACATTTATTCCTGTATTCTACCCCTGCGTGGGTATGTTTCACTCATTCTACCCCTGCGTGGGTATGTTGTTCTGTTAACCCCTGCGTGGGTTTGTTTCATTTTATTTGTTGTTGTTGTTATTTGTTTAGCCCCTGCGCGGGCATGTTATTCATGATATTTGAATTAAGTCCCGTTTAGGGCAAAGATGTACTAGTTACTTTATTTAAAATTTGAAATGGTTAATTTGAATTTCTCATCTTATTTATGTGCATGAATATAATAAATGGAAAATATCAATTTTTATTTGATTTGCCATTTTAATAAGAATCTTAGTAAGGTAGAACCTAGCTTGAATGCCTTATTTACATGCCTAGCCAATATGGTAAAACCTGGTTGAAAAGATTCAAATCTCTGTTAACATCTGAAAACATGTTAACATTCCTGGCCAAGCGTGATCTGTAAAATCACACAAGCCACCCTTTTTAATAAATTATCTACAGATTATATCTGTATACAAGTCTGGTAATGACTTGATACCTACGGGTTATGACTATGTCATATAGTGGCAGTTGTGGTTTATGACTCCCTGCCTAGTAAAGGATTATTTGTTTAATTATACAATTTCTAATCCTATAAAAATCTAAATTTATAATTTAGTAATTGTCCGGAGTGACTAGGCCTATTGTGCCAATATATATATATTTCATTCCATAATAATTATTGCTAATGAAAGCGCTGAATGAAATTAATTAAATTAGCTATTATGGTTCTTAATACCATGGTTAATAAATCGTCTAGGACGATCATACTGTTAGGTTCTAAATAGACCTTGTCCTTTATTGTAGCTTAAAGCTACAATGGCCAAATCGGAGGAAACCAACAGTCATTCTGGAGAGCACCCAGATAATACCCGGATTCACGTCACTGGTGAAGAATTGCAAGCACTGATAGATAACGCTGTTGCCAAAGCTATGGATAGGCAATTCAGAGAATCTAGCGGTACTCGGAGTAGGACCCGAACTGTAACGCACGTAAAGCCCAAGACTCATTCTGAGGCTCATAGTAAGCCACCTTCTAAAAAGAGTGAGCCGAAGAAGGATGAGGATGATAATCACTCCTCCAACCACAGCAGTATTCCTAAGCAAGAAGTCAAGCTGAAGCATGATACGCACAGCAAGTCCGGTACGTACAAGTATTTCGTTTCTTGCAAACCCAGAGATTTTACTGGGGAAAAAGGAGCAGTTGATTGCATGACGTGGATTGATGAGATGGATACTGTGGTTGATATCAGCGGGTGTGCTGATAGGGACGTCGTGAAGTACGTGTCCCAGTCATTCAAGGGAGATGCGTTAGCATGGTGGAAGTCACTCCTACAAGCTGCCGGTAAGGCCACACTGTACGGTTTGTCATGGGAACAGTTTGTGGCCCTGATCAAGGAGAATTTCTGTCCGCAGCATGAGGTCGAAAGAATTGAATCGGATTTCGTATCTTTGGTTATGAAGAACCTCGATTGTCAAGCGTATCTTACTACGTTCAACACTTTATCTCGGTTAGTGCCTTATCTGGTGACCCCGGAGCCGCGAAGGATTGCTCGATTTATTGGGGGTCTGGCACCAGAGATAAAGGCAAGCGTCAAGGCTTCAAGGCCTACGACATTTAGATCCGTAGCCGATCTATCCCTCTCCCTCACTCAAGATGTAGTCAGACTGAGAGCTATGAAGAGCTCAGAGGAGAACAAAAGGAAACGTGAGGATGACACCTCACGTAGATCTGAGAAACGACACAGAGGGAACAACGACCATAAGAAAGGGTCGGGGTTCAAGAAAGGAGATCAGTCGGGTGAAAAACCCAGATGCAAGAACTGCAAGAGACACCATTTTGGGAAATGTCGTCAGGACGCGAAATCCCAGTCTCAAGAAAAGCGATGTGGAATCTGCAAGTCCACGGACCATAAAGCTCTAGATTGCAAGAAGATGAAGGATGCAACTTGTTTTGGTTGCAACGAGAAAGGGCATATCCGGCCAAATTGCCCAAAGAATGCGAAGAAGGCTGATGATGGGAAGAAGACTAATGTGAGAGTCTTCAGAATGGACGCCAAGGAGGCAGTTCTTGACGACAACGTCATTACAGGTACTTTTCTTGTAAATGATGTTTTTGCTAGAGTCTTGTTTGATTCAGGAGCTGATAAGTCGTTTGTAGATGATAAGTTTTGTAAATTGTTGAACCTTCCTGCTAAAACCCTAAGTGTGAAATATGAGGTGGAATTAGCCGATGGAACCATAGAAACCGCCTCGACTGTTCTAGATGGATGTGTTATATCCATTAGGAATCACTCTTTCCCGTTATCCTTGCTTCCCTTTAAGCTAGCTGGATTTGATATAGTGATAGGCATGGATTGGTTGTCGAGTAACCAAGCCCAGATTCTGTGCAATAGAAAGCAAGTAATAGTGAAGACTCCGTCTGGTGAGTCACTTACTATCCAAGGAGATACTCAGCATGGATTGCCTGAGCAAGTGTCCATGCTCAAGGCATCCAGATGCATGCAGAAGGGATGTGTCATTTATATGGCACAAGTTACCATTGATGAGCCGAAGCCGAAGATTGAAGATATCCCTGTTATCTCAGAATACCCTGAAGTATTCCCTGAAGAACTACCCGGTTTGCCACCGGATAGGCAAGTGGAGTTTCAGATAGACATCATTCCAGGCTCTGCGCCTGTAGCAAGAGCACCATACAGATTGGCACCAACGGAGATGAAGGAGTTGAGGACGCAGTTGGATGATTTATTAGCTAAAGGTTCTATTAGACCTAGCTCGTCTCCTTGGGGAGCGCCAATCTTGTTTGTTAAAAAGAAGGATGGATCGATGCGTCTGTGCATCGATTACCGTGAGCTTAACAAGGTCACTATCAAGAATAGATATCCGTTACCCAGGATCGACGATCTGTTCGATCAGTTGCAAGGAGCAAGCTATTTCTCCAAGATTGACCTCAGGTCAGGTTATCATCAGTTGAAAGTCAAGGATGAAGATGTGCACAAGACAGCGTTTAGGACTCGATATGGACATTACGAGTTCCTAGTGATGCCTTTTGGGCTCACAAACGCACCAGCCGCGTTCATGGATCTCATGAATCGCGTCTGCAAGCCTTATCTAGATAAATTCGTCATCGTCTTTATTGACGACATCCTTATCTACTCAAAGAGCCAAGCTGACCATGAGAAACACCTTCGTTGTATTCTCAAACTTCTGCATCAGGAGAAGCTTTATACCAAATTTTCGAAGTGTGAATTTTGGCTTCGAGAAGTCCAATTCCTTGGACATGTAGTAAGTGAGCGTGGTATCCAAGTAGATCCCGCTAAAGTAGAAGCAGCCATGAATTGGCAGGAGCCGAAGACGCCTACTGAGATTCGCAGTTTCCTTGGGTTGGCAGGATACTATAGGCGATTTATTGAGAACTTTTCAAGAATTGCTGCGCCCCTAACTTCGCTGACTCGTAAGAAGATTAAGTTTGATTGGGGCCCTAAGCAGCAGGAATCCTTCGACATCCTGAAGAAGAAGTTGAGCAACGCGCCAGTGTTGACACTGCCCGATGGCATAGAAGATTTCATAGTGTATTGCGATGCATCGCACACTGGCATGGGCTGTGTACTCATGCAGAAAGGCAAAGTCATTGCCTACGCTTCTCGACAGCTAAAAGTGCACGAGAAGAACTACACCACCCACGATTTGGAATTGGGTGCAGTTGTATTTGCTTTGAAGCTATGGAGACATTACTTGTATGGAACCAAGTGTATAATTTATTCGGATCACAAGAGTCTTCAGCACTTGTTCAATCAGAAAGAATTGAACATGCGACAAAGGCGATGGATGGAAACTTTGAACGATTACGACTGTGAGATAAGATACCATCCAGGCAAGGCAAATGTGGTTGCCGACGCCTTAAGCAGAAAGGAAAGGGTGAAACCGATCAGAATCAATGCCAAGCGCATTGAGGTAAGAAATTGTCTGAATGAAAGGGTGTTAGCTGCACAGAAGGAAGCTGTGTTGGAAGCTAACTATCCTGCAGAGAAGTTAGGAGTAACTGAGGAGCAGTTATCCTACGACAAAGATGGAATGCTACGACTAAACGGACGAATATGGGTTCCAGTTTATGGAGGACTTCGGGATGTTATCCTCCAGGAAGCCCACAGCTCTAAATATTCCGTTCATCCTGGAGCTGATAAGATGTACCAGGATTTGAAAGCAAACTACTGGTGGATTGGTTTGAAAAAGTCAGTAGCTGAGCATGTAGCTAAATGTTTGACTTGTGCGCAAGTCAAGGCTGAGCATCAGAAGCCGTCAGATTTGCTTCAACAACCTGAAATTCACAAGTGGAAATGGGAAATGGTGACAATGGATTTCATCACCAAGTTGCCGAAGACGAAAAAGGGAAATGATACCATTTGGGTCATAGTAGATAGACTGACTAAGTCAGCTCATTTTCTACCCATCAAGGAGACGTATAGCTCCGATATGTTAGCTCAATTATACGTCGATAAGATAGTAGCGCTACATGGTATACCTATATCCATTATCTCCGATAGAGATACTAGATACACATCACATTTTTGGAAGAGTTTCCAACAATCGTTGGGCACTCGTTTGAATTTTAGTACGGCCTATCATCCTCAGACTGATGGTCAGAGTGAGCGTACTATTCAAACTTTGGAAGACATGCTTCGTGCATGTGCGATCGACTTGGGTGGTAGTTGGGATAAGAACTTACCACTGATTGAATTCTCCTACAACAATAGCTACCATTCCAGCATAAAGGCTGCGCCTTTTGAGGCCTTATACGGTAGAAAGTGTAGATCGCCCATTTGTTGGGCAGAAGTTGGGGATGTCCAGTTGTCTGGACCAGATATCGTTTTTGAAACGACGGACAAGATCGTGCAGATACGCGATCATTTGAAAGCTTCCAGGGATAGGCAGAAAAGTTATGCGGATCCTAAGCGCAAGGATTTTCACTTCGATGTAGGTGATAAAGTATTGCTTAAAGTATCGCCCTGGAAGGGTGTGATGCGATTTGGAAAGAAAGGCAAGCTGAGCCCGAGATATATAGGATCTTTCGAGATTATCGAACGTGTCGGGTCAGTCGCTTACAAGTTAAACTTGCCTGAAGAGTTTAGTGCTATTCACAATGTGTTCCACATCTGTAATTTGAAGAAGTGTTTCGCTGACGAATCACTGGTTATACCGCATACAGATATACACATAGATGAGAGTTTGAAGTTCGTGGAAAAACCTTTGTCGATTGAGGATCGACAGGTGAAAAAGCTTCGAAGGAAGCACGTGCCTATTGTTAAGGTCAAATGGGATGCCCGTAGAGGTCCCGAATACACGTGGGAAGTGGAATCCACGATGCAAGAGAAATACCCTCATTTGTTTCAATAAATCTCGAGGGCGAGATTTCTTTTAAGGGGGTGAGGATGTAACACCTCGAAAAATTTCGTCCAATAATGTCTTGACACGTGTCATAAGGTTCCGGTATGTGAAAATATACTTTAGAGGGACTAAAAGTGACAAACGGTGAAAACTATGGAACGTAAGGGTCCAAAGTGTCAACAATGGATAAATAGACTATATGATAACCCTACATAATGTTCATAACCTTAAACGGGTGGTTCATGGATCATACGACGCGGAAATTGCACAAAAGTGAGGAATTGCAAACTATAGGGGCCAAAAGTGTCAACATGTTTAATTTATACCTCTGAGTGAACTTTTGGCAGACCTGAAGCTTTGAGAAGCTAAAATATACTCACTAGAGTATGTGGTTAAAATTTCGTGAAGTTTCGTCAACGTATGAGAAAGTTATGGCCAAAACCGTACTTGAGGGGTTAAAAGCGTCAACGTCGAATTTCATGGATTTTCGGTTGAGCGCAAAGTTATCCGAGGACATTACCATGTTGGTAAATGTCCTAAGGTTCTTAAAAACCAAGTTTGGGGGTTTACGAGTCAAAATAAGAGGCCGAAACATCGCGTGCAAGTTCAGGGGCCAAAGCTGTCAAGTTTGAAAGTAGTTTGGCTGAACAGCAGGTCAGGCGACCCGCCTGGACAGACCCAAGCGGGCCGCGTGGGACTACCAGTAACAGAATTCGCGAAAATGGGTTATTTGGGTCCGAATTTGAGTGTGTAACAGCTGTTTTTCACCTCCAATTGCTCCAATAAAAATGCATGCATGGCTAGGACAACAGTAACCTCTGAATTCAGCTTTAAATCAGTTCACAAGACCATTTCTTGGGCATTTGCAATTGTGATCAAGAACTCTTTCAACTCTCAAGAACTCTCAAGACTCTCTGGAGCATTCCTGGACATCAAGGCCGATTCTTAGTGTTAACTAAGCTTCAATAGGACCTTTGTAAGCTCCTAATTTAGTCTATAATTCGTTCTTGCTTAGTTTAATTGCTAAAAGTCAAACTGTTGTTCTTATACTTTGACTTTCTGATTAAACGAGTTTTACTCAGTCATTTCTCAAATTGAAACCAGATATATGTTGGTATTTATGTGGGAAACAAACCCTCAAAAGGGTATTCACTGATTCCCACTTTATGCATGCTAATTGTCGAGTCAAACTTGTTTCTAAAAAGTCAACAGAAGTTGTTTTTGTGAAAAATAGCTTAAATGGTAATGTAGATGACATGCAATCTGTTTGATCATCATAGATAGCTTTATAATGAATATAAGAATGTGTTTTACCATGATCAACTCGACAATCTTTAGTATAGATACGAATCGGAACCGAAAGTCTTGTAAAACGAATTTTTCATAGACTATCGATTCGGATTCGTACATGCATGTTTGAGATCTGTATTGGAGAGTATTTTTGACCATTTTTATTTTGGTAAAACTTTCTGGAATTTTGTTGTTTGAGTCTATGCTTAGCCGATTCATTTGCATGTTTCCGATTATGCTTAAAAGTTGACTATTTTGCCCTTTGTGATATAAAACGTGATTTTTGGAAAAGTGAAAGAGTAGAAATCTTTATTTCTAATATATAAACTTGCACCGAAAATTTCGGATCAGTTGGTGGTCCAGATTTTGACTTATGGCCGATAGCGTAAAACTATGTTCTTATGTTTAATAAACGGCGTACTTCGCGTATAACCCATTTCTGGCCACGTTTTGATACAAAACTTTTTACCCACTGATGTTATATAATATTTTGGGATTTTTGATGATTTTTATTTAATTTTTGGCTGGTCGTATCTTAGATCGCTTAGTTATTTCGGTTTATGTCGGTTTTGACCGTGTAAGCCATAAAATGAGTTTTATGCATTCTTTTGACCCGAAACCTTTTCCTACTGATTTTATATGTTAAATAAATTATTTTGAGCATTCTGGAAATATAAAAATCTCAGCTTTCTTTTAAAAACCCGGAAACGGCTCTAAATCGCATTTTTAGCGTTTTTAGCGCATAATAAGCGTTATACCCGTTTTAAACATATAAGACTCATACCTACTGATGTAATTGGTATATTTTCATATAATAACAGTAAGTATAAGTATATGAACTCAGGTTTCCAGTTTTGGCAGTTTTAGCCCTTGTGAATTTACTAAAATACCCCTACGGTGCATAGTTTGATTTTAAATGTTAAGTTTGGTATATGGGTCATACCCTACTGTTATAACATGTTAAATAAAGTATATTTACTGTATAAACCAGACCCGAAACTCAGATTTCTAATTTGACTCTTTTATAATCTTTTAAATGACCAAAATGCCCTTATAAGGCATAAATTGAGTTTAAAATTATTCCGGGCAATATAGAACATAACTGTCACACCCCGATTTCCACGTGTCTCACCGGTGGGCCCGGTGGGGGATTACCGTGATGATGTTGGCAACAATATAGTCAAACCACACAATTATATAATGCACAGCGGAAGCTTTAAAGATAAATACATATTTCAACCTCTGGTGATAATATCAATGTATTACAGGAGTTGAATAAATCCACAGCGGATCGTAAATAAACATAAAGTATTGTTCCATCAGATGCTGCAATCAAGCTTGCGAGACTTATCACGACGCTAGGGAGCTAATACCAGCCAAATTACGTTTAGGTACCTGCACTTAATCTTTTGGGGAAAATACGTCAGTTTACACTGGTAAATACATTCAACTGACACATTTGAAAATGTTTATTAAAATTGATTTGAATGCACAAGGTACAAACTCTTTTATAACTTGGGAAAATTATAATAAAATCTTGCGAACGTTTTACATGTTCTTTTATGCGTTCAGTAGCCCGGGTCGTGCCGGGTTAAAGATTTATAGACACACCACGTTTGCGTAAAACCGTAGTATAAAAACCAACGGCTACGTCTTTTAATTTAATGTCGACACTTTATACCGGGTGTACGCCTACACCGGGATGTCGATGGTCGTGGCCATTTCGTAAAATGATGCCAAGGATATCCGGGACAACGGTCATTAAACCCCCCAAAGGCTTATAAGCAACAAAACTGTTTAAATGAGCCGATCATATTTAATCAATTAACCACCTAAGCGATGGAATTATATAATGCTCAATCAAGCGGTATTAATATACCGTAACCCAAGCCCACATAGGGAAATAAGTTAAAGTATTTACCTTTGCAAGTATATTTCCTTAATTTGGATTAAATCACCGATAGCTTTTACTAGGGCTCCTAATCTGGAACGAAGGTTTTAATTAACCTCTTAGAATCCTAACGGGTCGTTATAATGGCCGTAGCCTAGACCGGTTGGTTCCGATATATATAGATATGGTTTAATCGCGCGAAAAGGCGAAAACCAAGAATGGAGTGTGACTCTGTCCCAACAAGTTCAGAGACTTGTTTTATATGGGTTAATGGTTCACACTCTGGATTTTAGGGTTCAAATGATATTATTTGACCCGTATCGGCTAAATTATGAAAACTAGTTTCATAAGCCGAACCGTGCGCGCAATAGGCGAAACGGTTAACCATGAGAGTCGTACGCTTATTTCCTAAGTCAATATGCCTTAAATGGGTTGTGGTATCAGTAGGATACCTTCCGTGACGCCCGTAACGAGTTTAAGTTAATATTATGCCCCGTAGGGGCTTTTCGGTCATTTTAAAGGCTTTAAAAAGGCTTTTCGAGTTCTACAGGAAATCTGAGTTTCCCGAACAGCTTATAAAGCTTAAAATACTTTATTTATTATTTAAAACCAGTAGCAACTGGAATCGGGTCAAAAGACCTTGTAGAACTCATGTTTTGGCCGAAAAGGGCATATTTGGTATTTACCGAACCGTAGCCATAACCGCAGGTTATGAGCGAGGTAAAAATTATTAAAAATCTTTAAAATTCCCAAAATATTAATTTATAACAGTGGGTAAAAGTTTTGGTGACGAAATCTTGGTTTAGGGAGGCGTTATGCTATTTGCGCCGTTAATTACTAAAGTTTATTTAAATTGCGCTAATTAGCATAACTCTCATTCTAGACCTCGGATTGACGTGAAACTTTAAGGACATGCTTATAATTTAATAAGCAAGGTTTTGGTCCGTTCACGTGTCCGTAATACTCGTTTTAATTTTAAAAGGCCGTTACGGTCAACTTTTAGGCGAATGACGGAAATGCGCAAAAGACTCGGATAACTCATGAACCGACCACAGAGGTTTATTCCAACATGTGACCTGGTCCTAAGAGAGTCCTAAGGTATATTTATACCTCACTAAAACGGGTCAGAACTGAAGTCAAAGCAAAAGTCAAACTTTTGCGACATTTGGCTCCGAACCGGTTCAATATAGCAAATGATCGATTCAAACGAGCGCAAGCAAGTTTATATACTTATTATCATGTTTTATGATTGTCAAAACAGGTTCCATAACATATACATTACAGATTATGCATAAATCGCTAAAATAGCTTTCTGTTGACTTTTTAACCGCACGTTTGACTCGATATTTGACATAGTTAGAGTGGTGATCAGGGGGAACCTTTTTAGAGGTTTATTACCCACATAATTACCTACTCAAAACTACTTTTGATCCGTCATAAGACTGAACCATTTGCAAGTTATTGTAATGGCAACCGTTAGTTACGACGGTTGCGTTTTTGAGCTATAACTATGGAAATGCAGGACCAAATGAGTATGAACGACTTACAGAAGTGTGTTCTTGCTTATAGAGCAGAGAAAGATGCTAGAGAGCTCTTGGAATGATCAGATGAATGTGTTTTTGTGTTGTGTGATTGTTATGAGCCAAGCATGCTATTTACAGTGGAACTAAGCCCTCTAGCTCACTACACAACAACCTATACTGACCATGATGATAAGTAGATGTCCCCTGAGTGATATGGGTCGAGTAGGGGCACCCATGCCTCATTGATTGGTTGTTGGTCGTTCAAAGGGTCCAAAGGTCAAGTAGTTACAATGTTTCTGCATCTGGGCGTCCCACGCGGCCCGCATGGGAGTTCCAGGCCATTTTAATGCGGGTCGCCTAGGATTTGAATATCAGACGCGTAATACAGGAGGCTCGCGGCCCGCCTCAACTTAACCATAACCTTCACGCGGGTCGCGAGAGGTTAAGATTTCAGAAATTTTAAATCTTTTGTCATGATTACGAAATCCTGGTAATTAATAACGAAATCTTTCGTAATGATTTACCTGACCTTTCGGGTTTGAAAGGGTAACTTTGCGGTTTGGCCCTCGGTTATTTACCGATAGGGGCCTCGTGTTATTTACCCGCGTTGTTAAGTCCCCGGTTTATTTATTAATTATTCAGAAAGCCTTAACTTCTGTTATTGACGCTTTTAACCCTTCTCATACGAATCTGAGTATAACCCTCTCGTTTTAAGACGGAACTTCACGGAATTTATATAGTATATTCTAGTGAGCGTATAATACTGTTACGAAGTCTTGGGAACGTTAAAGGGTCACTCAGAGGTATAATTAAACATGTTGACACAGTTAACCCCTGTAGTTCGTAATCTCTCACTTTCTTCCGCGTTTCGCTTCCGTACGATTTATGATTTATTCGTTTGAAGGTACAAGCGTTATTTAGGGTTACTATACAGTATATTTACCCTTGTTGACATTTATAACCCTCGAATTTATATACTTTCAAGGTTTGTCAAAATCAGTCCTTTATTTAATATCAATGCCACGTGTAAACAAATGACACGTGTTAACACATTATTGGACACAAAAATTCGAGGTGTTACATCCTCACCCCCTTAAAATAAATCTCGACCCGAGATTTACTCAAATAAATAGGGGTACTTTTCTTTCATTGTTTCTTCGACTTCCCACGTATATTCAGGACCTCTACGAGCATCCCATTTGACTTTTACAATCGGTACGTGCTTTCTGCGAAGCTTCTTTACCTGTCGATCCTCAATCGACAAAGGTTTTTCTATAAACTTTAAGCTTTCATCTATATGCACATCTGTGTGTGGAATCACCAACGATTCGTCGGCGAAGCACTTTTTGAGATTGCAGATGTGGAACACATTGTGAATTCCATTGAGCTCTTCAGGCAAGTTCAGTTTATAGGCGACTGATCCGACACGTTCGATGACCTCAAAAGGTCCTATGTATCTCGGACTCAGTTTGCCTTTCTTGCCGAAACGCATCACCCCTTTCCAGGGTGACACCTTAAGTAATACCTTTTCACCCACTTCGAAGTGAAAATCCTTACGCTTTGGATCAGCGTAGCTCTTCTGCCTATCGCGGGCAGCCTTGAGACGTTCCCGGATCTGGACAATCTTGTCCGTTGTCTGGAAAACAATCTCTGGTCCTGATAGTTGGACCTCCCCTACTTCCGCCCAACAAACAGGCGATCTGCATTTCCTACCATATAATGCCTCGAAAGGCGCAGCCTTTATGCTGGTGTGGTAGCTATTATTGTAGGAGAATTCGATCAGGGGTAGGTTCTTATCCCAGTTACCACCTAAATCGATCGCACATGCACGAAGCATGTCTTCTAGCGTTTGGATAGTACGCTCACTTTGACCGTCCGTCTGTGGATGGTAAGCCGAACTAAAGTTTAAACGCGTGCCCAAAGATTGCTGGAAACTTTTCCAGAAATGAGATGTGTATCTAGTATCCCTGTCGGAGATAATAGACACAGGTATGCCGTGTAAGGCTACAATCTTATCAACATAAAGTTGGGCTAACATATCGGAGCTATACGTCTCCTTGATGGGTAGGAAATGAGCTGATTTAGTCAGCCTATCGACGATGACCCATATTGTATCGTTTCCTTTCCTGGTTTTGGGTAACTTGGTTATGAAGTCCATAGTTACGCATTCCCACTTCCATTCGGGAAGTTCAGGCTGTTGTAGCAAGCCAGATGGCTTTTGGTGCTCGGCCTTGACTTGAGCACAAGTCAAGCACTTTGCTACGTGGGCGGCTACAGACTTTTTCAAGCCTATCCACCAATAATTTGCCTTTAAGTCTTGGTACATTTTGTCAGCACCAGGATGGACTGAGTATTTGGAACTATGGGTTAGTTGAGAACAACATCTCGTAGTCCTCCATAAATCGGAACCCATATACGTCCGTTCAGTCTAAGAATTCCATCCTTGCTAAGAGTCAACTGCTCCTCAGTTACTCCCAGCTTTTCATTAGGATAATTAGCTTCCAACACAGCCTCACGCTGCGCAGCTAATATCCTTTCCATCAAATTATTCTTAACCTCAATGCTCTTGGCATTGATTCGAATGGGTTTTACCCTTTCCTTCCTGCTCAAGGCATCGGCGACCACATTCGCCTTGCCGGGATGGTACCTGATTTCATAGTCATAATCATTCAGGGTCTCCATCCAACGGCGCTGCCTCATGTTCAACTCCTTCTGGTTGAACAGGTGCTGGAGGCTTTTGTGATCAGAATAAATCACAAATTTAATACCATAAAGGTAATGCCTCCACAACTTCAGTGCAAATACAACGGCACCCAACTCCAAATCATGGGTGGTGTAATTCTTTTCATGCACCTTTAATTGCCTTGAAGCATAGGCAATCACCTTGCCCTTCTGCATAAGAACACACCCCATGCCTGTGTGTGATGCATCGCAGTAAACTACGAATTCATCTGTACCTTCTGGTAATGTCAGCACAGGTGCGTTGCTTAGCTTTTGCTTCAGTATTTCGAAGGACTCTTGCTGCTTTGGGCCCCAAATGTACTTTTCTTTCTTCTTGGTCAAGGAAGTCAAGGGCGCAGCAATCCTTGAAAAATTTTCAATAAACCTCCGGTAGTATCCTGCTAACCCCAGGAAACTACGAATTTCGGTAGGCGTCTTTGGCTCTTGCCAGTTCATGACCGCCTCTACCTTAGCGGGATCCACTTGAATACCACGCTCACTCACAACGTGTCCTAAAAATTGAACCTCTCGTAGCCAGAATTCACATTTCGAAAATTTGGCGTAGAGTTTCTCACGCTGTAGTAATTCAAGAATGCAACGGAGGTGCTTCTCGTGGTCAGCTTGATTCTTGGAATAGATAAGGATATCGTCAATGAAGACTATGACGAATTTGTCCAAGTACGGCTTGCAAACGCGGTTCATGAGATCCATGAACGCAGCCGGTGCATTTGTGAGCCCAAAAGGCATCACTAGGAACTCGTAATGACCATAGCGAGTCCTAAATGCTGTCTTATGTACATCTTCATCTCTGACCCTTAGCTGATGATAACCCGACCTTAAGTCGATCTTTGAGAAGTAGCTCGCTCCTTGCAGCTGATCGAACAGATCATCGATCCTTGGTAAAGGATATCTATTCTTTATGGTAACTTTATTCAGTTCTCTATAGTCGATGCACAACCGCATCGATCCGTCCTTCTTCTTTACAAATAGGACAGGAGCTCCCCAGGGAGATGAACTAGGTCTGATAAAACCTTTCGCCAGCAGTTCATCCAACTGGGTCCTCAGTTCTTTCATTTCCGTCGGAGCTAATCTGTAAGGTGCTCTTGCTATCGGAGCTGCTCCAGGAATGATGTCAATTCTGAACTCCACTTGTCTATCTGGTGGCAAACCAGGTAGTTCTTCAGGAAAAACCTCGGGGTATTTAGAAATGACGGGAAGATCCTCGATCTTCGGCTTTGGTTCTTCTATTATCACTTGAGCCATGTAAATTACACAGCCTCTGTTCAAACACCTTGAAGCTTTCAGCATAGATACGTCTTCGGGCAACCCGTAATGCGTATCCCCTCGAATGGTAAGAGATTCACCACTCGGAGTCTTTAAAAACTATCTGCCTTTTGCCGCAAATGATTTGGGCCTGATTACGGGATAACCAGTCCATGCCTAGCACAATGTCAAAACCCGCTAATTTGAAGGGAAGTAGAGATAGAGGAAAAGAATGGTTCCTAATGGACATTTCACATCCTTCTAGAATAGTAGAGACGGTTTCTATCATGCCGTCTGCTAACTCTACTTCGTATTTCACGTCAAGGGTTTTGATAGGCATATTTAGTAGTTGGCAAAATTTCTGGTCTACAAAGGATTTATCAGCGCCAGAATCGAATAGTACTCTTGCAAATATATTATTTACGAGAAAAGTACCTGTAAGCACATTGTCGTCCTTAACCGCTTCCTTTGCATCCATGCGAAAAACTCTCGCATTTGACTTCTTCGTCTCTTCCGCCTTCTTGGCATACTTTGGGCAATTACTCTTTATGTGCCCCTTTTCGTTACAACCATAGCAGGTTGCATCCTTTATCTTTTTGCACTCCACGGTGTTGTGATCCTTGGACTTGCATAGCCCACAGGATGGAGTCTTTTGTTGCGACTGTGAACCAGACGCAAACCTACACTTCCCGGAGTGAGGTTTCTTGCAGACCTTGCAGTGAGGTCTTCCATCAGCTTGCCCCTCCTTCTTTGTCTCCGACCCTCTCTTGCCCTCACCGTTTCCACGGTGCTTTTTCCCAGACTTTCGTGAGGTATCATCCTCACGTTTTCGCTTTTCAGCCTCCTTGCTCCTTTGTGCCCTCAGACGGACAGCATCAAGTGTAAGAGACAAGGAGAGGTCAGTAACTGACCTGAAGGTCGTCGGCCTAGAGGTCTTCACACTGGCCTTGATCGCCGGCTCTAAGCCCCCAATGAAGCGGGCAATCCTTCGAGGTTCTGGTGTCACAAGATATGGCACCAGGCGTGACATGGTGTTAAAGCTGGTCAGATATGCTTGACAATCCAGGTTTGTCATCACTAGTGAGACAAAATCCGCCTCAATCTTCTCAACCTCATGTTGAGGGCAGTAGTTTTCTTTTATGAGGGCAATAAACTCCCCCCATGACATTTTGTATAAGGCAGACTTACCTGAAGCCTGCACCAGAGCTCTCCACCACGCCAGGGCCTCGCCCTTGAATGACTGGGACACAAACTTAACCACGTCCCTCTCAGCGCACCCGCTGATGTCCACAATCGTGTCCATCTCGTCTAGCCAGGTGATACAGTCAACCGCACCTTTCTCCCCTGTAAATTCACGGGGCTTACATGATACAAAGTATTTGTAGGTGCAACCCTTAGCACTGGATGCATCAGTATATTCTCTATCGCGATGAACGCTGTGCTCAGTGGACGAGTGTTTGTCGTCATCTTTCTTGGGTTCAGAGGGTGGTTTGGAGTGTGTCTTTGGTTTAGAGGGTGGTTTTGACACGGTTCTGCCTTGGGACTCAGTATATTGACGATCAATAGCTGCCTGAACAGCAGTGTCAATCAGAGCCTTTAGCTGTGCGCCTGTCAGATGCACTGGCGCATTGTCATAGTCATCTTCATTTGTGTGGCTGTTCTCTCCATTGGGATCCGCCATTGTAACTTGAATCTGTTACAGAAGATAACAAAATTTTATTTAGGAGATTATTATATAATTGTCTTTTATGACAATTCGTCAACCATGGTACAGAGACCATATTTGGTTATCTTATTATTTCATTACATATTAGGATTCGAATATATCCTATTTCAGCTATATAAATAGTATTGGCGGCATAAAGCCTAATCATGATGATGTTTTATAATATTAGCCGAGATTTAAGAGAATCAAAGGCATAGAGAATTGAACCGTAGTTCTTTTATCTCTTTCTTGCAGGGAGTCATAGACCACCACTGTCTTTTGTCGTTATAAGACAATTATTATGGCCCATAGGCACTACACCTCTAATGGATGTTTAAATATAGTTGGCCCGTAGGCACTACATCTCTAATGGATGTTTTGATGATATGGTTGGCCCGTAGGCACTACATCACTAAATGGATGTTTTATAGTACTGGCCCGTAGGCACTACATCACTAATGGATGTTTTAATAATACTGGCCCGTAGGCACTACATCACTAATGGATGTTTTAATAATACTGGCCCATAGGCACTACATCACTAATGGATGTTTTATAGTACTGGCCCGTAGGCACTACATCACTAATGGATGTTTTAATAATACTGATCCCCTTCATTGGTGATTTAATCCATGATTTATAAATCATTTAGTTGGGTTTTGAAATCCTTAAAGGATTATTGTATAAGAATGACGTGCGTGATTTTAACGAATCACATCTGCCATGATTGTTAACATGCGTACAGAGGTTAACAGGGAATCAGAATCTTTTCAATTAGGTTATGCCATCTTGACAGGATCTTAAAAGACACCAAGCTAGGTTTCACCTTTCAAGATTCTTTATTTAGGCAGATCAATATAAAAGGAATGGTTTTGGTTTATTTTATACATATTAAAACAAAACTCATAACATACATTCCAAAATCTCAAATATAATTACATATTGCCCTAAACGGGTCTTTCAAATAGTACATACCCCCATAGGAGTTTAAAATAAGTGACAAGTCCACAGGACTAATACAAGATAGGTGTCCATGCAAGGACTAAAGATAGGTCCACGTAGGGACTGAAATACTATAAGTTGTCCACACAGGGACTTATTTCAAAGTAGAAATTACATTAGTACAACTATTAAGGGCTAGTGGTCACGTTTCTTCTTTTTGCCCTTTAGTAGATTCGCCAAGCCTTTGAGAAATCCTCGGTGGCTTTTCTTCTCTTCCTCGAACTCTCTCTCCACACGATCTAGTCGATGGAGTATTTCTTCCTGTTCAGGAGGAGAGAAACGTGGTTGTGGCGCTTGATGTGGAACTGGAGGTCTGGGAGGTATTGGATACCCATGAGCTGAGTAATCCGGTGGTCCCATGTTTCCATGTGCTCCGTCAGGGTAGCGCGCATTATATCTAGCCGACACCACATATGGGTCGCGCTCATAGCCGTAGTTGTATTGTGCTTGTGACGGTTCGAACGGGTTGTAAGCCGTCGGACCCGTATAAGCAGGTATGGGTTGGTCATACCCAAATGGTGGCGAATTTCGTGCAGCTGGTGCGGAGTTCGCCTCCTGTATAGGACTTGAAGGTCCTTCTTCTTGTAGCGGCGGATAGTGGCTACTACTAGAATGTCGAGGAGTGCTGAAGTGGATACCCCCTCCTCCTCGTGTAGACATACGAGCATTTGTCCTCCTACGCCTCGGCGGATCAGGTATTACTGGTTGTGCCGGTGGCGGAGGTGGTGGCGTAACTGCCTCAAAGCGTGAATCCTCAGAGGGATCCTGTGGATGTCGCGGTTGTTGAGATGTCTGTTGAGGTGGTGTGTAGTACCACTCATGTCGGTCGAACATCGCTTGGAAACTGTCTGGTCCTTGATAGGGCGTTCCATGGAAGGATGACCCATCAGAGACTTCTATCGGATGCGTGGGCGTACCACGAGCTGGTTCAGTAGGATCCTCATCTTCCTCCATGGGATCTTCAGAAAAGTGGTCTTGTGGACCAAGCGGAACAAATCCTGAAGGTTCCTGTATGTAGTCAGCCGGATTAAACTGACCTATGTAGTAAGGAGTAGGGTCGTCGTAATTCCGGTGCGATACCGAACGTTGTAGAGGTATGAAGGAAGGTTGTGGGTTGTTGGGATCATTTTCTGAATCTGGCCAAAGGAGTGCCGGTAGGATGGCGTCGAGCTGTGCGAGGTGGAATGCCTCGCTGGTTCGTAAAGATCTCTTCGTCGTTGTGGTTCTTCGCTCCTTGTCATCGAAGGATGTCTTGTACCAGATGGTCCAGCTTCGTTATCGTGATGTGTCACGACTTCTCCTCTGCCTCTTCTTCCCCTTCCTCTTCCTCGGAATATAACAGGTGGCATTTTCCTGCTTAAAACTTAATAAAAATCGAATCGAAAATAAAGACAAAAAGGAGTATCAATTCGAATTTGTCCTAAGTTCTTGTCTAGACTCAAGTATGTGCAATTGTGTCATTGAGATTAAACACAATAGGATAGTGTTTAATTCACTCAATGTTGGCTCTGATACCAACCTGTCACACCCCGATTTCCACGTGTCTCACCGGTGGGCCCGGTGGGGGATTACCGTGACGATGTTGGCAACAATATAGTCAAACCACACAATTATATAATGCACAGCGGAAGCTTTAAAGATAAATACATATTTCAACCTCTGGTGATAATATCAAATGTATTACAGGAGTTGAATAAATCCACAGCGGATCGTAAAATAACATAAAGTATTGTTCCATCAGATGCTGCAATCAAGCTTGCGAGACTTATCACGACGCTAGGGAGCTAATACCAGCCAATTTACGTTTAGGTACCTGCACTTAATCTTTTTGGGGAAAATACGTCAGTTTACACTGGTAAATACATTCAACTGACACATTTGAAAATGTTTATTAAAATTGATTTGAATGCACAAGGCACAAACTCTTTTATAACTTGGGAAAATTATAATAAATCTTGTGAACGTTTTACATGTTCTTTTATGCGTTCAGTAGCCCGGGTCGTGCCGGGTTAAAGATTTATAGACACACCACGTTTGCGTAAAACCGTAGTATAAAAACCAACGGCTACGTCTTTTAATTTAATGTCGACACTTTATACCGGGTGTACGCCTACACCGGGATGTCGATGGTCGTGGCCATTTCGTAAAATGATGCCAAGGATATCCGGGACAACGGTCATTAAACCCCCCAAAGGCTTATAAGCAACAAAACTGTTTAAATGAGCCGATCATATTTAATCAATTAACCACCTAAGCGATGGAATTATATAATGCTCAATCAAGCGGTATTAATATACCGTAACCCAAGCCCATATAGGGGAAATAAGTTAAAGTATTTACCTTTGCAAGTATATTTCCTTAATTTGGATTAAATCACCGATAGCTTTTACTGGGGCTCCTAATCTGGAACGAAGGTTTTAATTAACCTCTTAGAATCCTAACGGGTCGTTATAATGGCCGTAGCCTAGACCGGTTGGTTCCGATATATATAGATATGGTTTAATCGCGCGAAAAGGCGAAAACCGAGAATGGAGTGTGATTCTGACCCAACAAGTTCAGAGACTTGTTTTATATGGGTTTAATGGTTCACACTCTGGATTTTGGGTTCAAATAATATATTTGACCCGTATCGGCTAAATTATGAAAACTAGTTTCATAAGCCGAACCGTGCGCGCAATAGGCGAAACGGTTAACCATGAGAGTCGTACGCTTATTTCCTAAGTCAATATGCCTTAAATGGGTTGTGGTATCAGTAGGATACCTTCCGTGACGCCCGTAACGAGTTTAAGTTAATATTATGCCCCGTAGGGGCTTTTCGGTCATTTTAAAGGACTTTAAAAGGCTTTTCGAGTTCTACAGGAAATCTGAGTTTCCCGAACAGCTTATAAAGCTTAAAATACTTTATTTATTATTTAAAACCAGTAGCAACTGGAATCGGGTCAAAAGACCTTGTAGAACTCATGTTTTGGCCGAAAAGGGCATATTCGGTATTTACCGAACCGTAGCCATAACCGCAGGTTATGAGCGAGGTAAAAATTATTAAAAATCTTTAAAATTCCCAAAATATTATTTAATAACAGTGGGTAAAAGTTTGGTGACGAAATCTTGGTTTAGATAGGCGTTATGCCTAATTGCGCCGTTAATTACTAAAGTTTATTTAAATTGCGCTATTAGCATAACTCTCATTCTAGACCTCGGATGACGTGAAACTTTAAGGACATGCTTATAATTTAATAAGCAAGGTTTGGTCCGTTCACGTGTCCGAAATACTCGTTTTAATTTTCAAAAGGCCGTTACGGTCAACTTTTAGGCGAATGAACGGAAATGCGCAAAAGACTCGGATAACTCATGAACCGACCACAGAGGTTTATTACCAACATGTGACCTGGTCCTAAGAGAGTCCTAAGGTATATTTATACCTCACTAAAAACGGGGTCAGAACTGAAGTCAAAGCAAAAGTCAAACTTTTGCGACATTCGGCTCCGAACCGGGTTCAATATAGCAAATGGATCGATTCAAACGAGCGCAAACAAGTTTATATACTTATTATCATGTTTTATGATTGTCAAAACAGGTTCCATAACATATACATTACAGATTATGCATAAATCGCTAAAATAGCTTTCTGTTGACTTTTTAACCGCACGTTTGACTCGATATTTGACATAGTTAGAGTGGTGATCAGGGGGAACCCTTTTAGAGGTTTATTACCCACATAAATACCAACTCAAACCACTTTGATCCGTCATAAGACTGAACCATTTGCAAGTTATTGTAATGACAACCGTTAGTTACGACGGTTGTGTTTATAGGCTATAACTATGGAAATGTATGACCAAAATGGTTGTGAACGACTTACAGAAGTGTGTTCTTGCTTATAGAGCAGAGATGGATGCTAGAGAGCTCTTGGAATGATCAGATGAATGTGTTTTGTGTTGTGTGAATGTTATGCACATAATGTGGCTATTTATAGCCAAGGAAAGCTCTCTAGATCATACACAACACCTACACTGATCATGATGATGGGTAGATGTCCTGAGTGTATGGGTCAAGTGTAGGGTGCCCATGCCTCATTTATTGAGGTTTGATCGTTCACAATGCTCAAAAGGCAAGAAACTACAAAGTTTCTGCATCTGGGCACTTTACGCGACCCGCATGGAAGTTCCATGCTCCTTTAACGCGGGTCGCCTAAGTTCAAATATCAGCGTGTAATTAGGAGGCTCGCGGCCCGCCTCACTTAAGCCTAACCTTCACGCGGGTCGCGAGAGTCTGTTTTTCAGATTTTTAAAATCTTTTGTAATGATTATCAGAATCCGGTAATTAATAACGAAATCTTTCGTAATGATTTACCTGACCTTTCGGGTTTGAA